>NW_011491706.1:3380-6828 GCF_000754665.1 Bison bison bison | reverse complement strand
TGAACACAGAATATTATCAAACTTGACTTCTTTGCTAATCTGGCTGATGAAAAATGGTATCTAATTTCATTTGTATTTACTTAATTTGTAATATTATGGGTAAAACTGATGGGTAAAACTAAAGCTGTGAGACCATGCTAGCTTTTCCCTGCAGCCTCTTTCCCACAGGTCCCTTACCTTTCACCTCTATCCCCCGGCTCCAATGAACACGAGACACCCTGTTCTTTCACTCCTGCCTCTGGTCTGGCTGTGTTCCCTGTGAGCTGCTCCTAAGCCTCCCTGCCACCCCCAGGTCTGATGAAGTGTCCTTCGTTTGTGCTTCCTTGCATCACAGCACTGATCATGCTACTTTCTGTTTATTTATGTTTTCCTATCTGCCACCTCTACTGGATGGTGAGCACTAGGACTAGACTTTTTATCTCTCTACCTCTATTGTTTATCATCATTCTCCTCGATAAATACGAAGTGAATGGATGAATGGACAGCTGGCAGTTTCAAATGGAGGTCACTGGAATGCAGCTATTCTGTGTGACTGACTGAAAAGCAATCTACCCTCTCATTAAGAATGGAATATATGTGGAAGGTGGCACTTCAAATCAGTGGTGAAATGGTGGATTATTCAATAAGTGGCATTGGGCTAACTGCTTAATTACCATAATTGGAGAAAATCAATGTATGTCTTTATCTTACACCCAAATAATTTCCAGGTGGATATGCTAGTATTAAATATAAACAGAAAGCATAAATAACTTGAAAGAAAGTGTATACAAATGTTGATTCAACCTAGGGATGGAGAAGCCCTTTCTAAGCATGATAACAAGACAGAAACCATGAAGAAAAAGATCAGTAGATAGACTCCACTACAATTTTAAACTTTAGCATATGGAAAACTGAAAGGTTAATAATATATGGGAAAAATTATTTTTTAAAAATCTGAATGACAAGTGGAAAGACCTATTAAAAATCCCTAAGAAGAATACAAACTTACCCATAGAAAATTAAGCAAAGGTCAGGAATGAAATATACATGCTAATAAATACTTAGAGGAATATTCCATCTTAGTAGTAATCAACAAAGGGTGAACTAATACAACATTTTTCACCTAACAAAGTAGCAAAGATGATAATTTTCAGTGTTCACAACTATATGGAAAAATAACACTCTCATTCCCTGGGAGTGTAAATTGGTGCACTCTTCTGGAGGGCAATTTACCAGTATGCATTAAAAGCCTCTCCTTTTGATCTAGATCACTTCTAGAAATCTTATCAAAAGGAAATAATCAGAAATATAGACAAGGACTCAGCTACAAGGATATTACAATGGCATATTTATAGCAGTGAGAAATTGAAAGCAATCTAAATGTCCAACAATAGAATAGAATAAATAAATCATGGCACATTCACAGGCTAGAATGCAGGCATTAAAATCATTGTATTGAAGACTAAGGACAAAGTTTATATTGTATGCTTATATTGTATTGTTAGGTAAAAGAAAAAAGTAGTTTGAATAGAATGATACGAGTTTGATTTTTTACAATATGTGTGTCTATGTGTTTGTGTAGAAAAAGCCTGGAAGGAAGATACTGACTTACCTGAAGAGTCCTTGTACATGGGCCACCCTGTCCCCAAGAGGGCACTTTGGTAAACTCCAGTGGCTTTTGCTTTTACACTGTAGACCAAGGAGCTCTGGCTCCCACTGTGGGACCCGTGGAAAGAAGCTAAGTGGCTCCAAAAGTTACTGCAGACAAAATGAAGGAGTGGTTGCTGCCATACCTGATAGTGTCATAGTCTTAGGCCCCTAGGTAATGATACCAACATTTATTGTACATTTTATGTGTATTTTCATTTAATGTACCTACCATCCCAAGAGATACCTCTAAGACAAGTATTAACAGTCCCACGCCACTGATGAGGAAACTGAAGCCCAGAAAGATTCAATGACTTATCCAAGTCACAAAAACAGGAAGTGGATAGATGAAAGTGAAGTCGCTCAGTTTTGTCCGACTCTTTGCGACCCTGTGGACTGCAGCCTATCAGGCTCCTCCGTCCATGAGATTTTCCAAGCAAGAGTGCTGGAGTGGATTTCCATTTCCTTCTCCAGGGGATCTTCCCGACCCAAGAATCGAACCCGGGTCTCCCTCATTGCGGGCAGATGCTTTACCGTTTGAGCCACCAGGGACTGGGCTTCAAATCCAGTTAGATGTCCTTGTCTTTGGCTCCTAAGGCAAAAAGACATGATAATGAGTGAATGAAGAAGAGTAAGCAAATTAATGAAGTTGCTTCTGGAATTGGATTCCTTTGGGAACAGCACCCCATGGCTTTTGCACACAAAATTGCCCAGAACAATCGCTGTCCTTAGTGACTGTGGTCACTGTTACAAAATGGGACAGACTGCAAGTCCCTCTGTCCTGCCAGATCCCTCAGTGAAGGCCCCTTGTTTTTTGTGCTCTGGGCCTGGGTGGGATCTGGCCTGGGTTTACTCTTCCCTGTACTTCCAGAAGAAGGCAAATCCAGTGGAGGATGCTGGGACAGACCCAGTAAGATCTTAAGGGTTCCCAAGACAGAAATAGTTATTTCTCTTTTTTTAAGGACAAGCCTGTAAAATGGGACTCTGCTGATTTGTTTGGTGCCTTCTGCCAAAGAATTCCTTGGGCAGCACCAGCCCCTCCTCCACCACTCCCAGCAAGGTCCACATTATCCAGACAGTGCCGTCTGCACCAACCTAAGCCCTCTTTTCCACTCAGGGCCTCTTCTCCACCCATGCCCCCTTCCTCGGCCAGTGCACCCTTCCTCCCCGATTTCTACCCAGCCCCTCCTTACTTTATGTGCAGATATCTTCCCTAGCCAGGTGCCACGCCCTAGGCCTTCCTACTTCAAAAGCCAGGAATCCCTTTTTCATCTTATACCAATTATACCCTCTATCAACCAGGCCCCTAGTCCTTGTCACCAGCCTATTCCTCCTTTCTCACTTCCCAAATGCTGCTCCTCAGTCTACATATCCTTGGAGCCAGCCCCACTGCCCACTCCAGGTAGTCCCATTTCCCCACATTATGCACCCTGCTCCAGTACATAACCCATCCCCTATTAGAAGCCCATAACCTGCCTGTACTTCAAAATCAGCCAGACCCTCCTCATCCAGGCTCTCTTTATCTATTTATGCCTTCCACCCTAGCTACCTATGCCTGCTTCCCTGGCCAAGTCTAGCTCTCCAGCCTGGTTTCCTTCTCCAACTAGGCAGGCTTCCTCTATACCCACCTAGATCTTCTCCCCAGCCGAGTCATGTTCCCAGCCAGTATCCCCCTTTTGCAGCAACCCTACCCAGGCCCTTGCCCCAGAGTGTTACTGCTCCCTTCTCCGAGCCTGTACCCAGGCTCCCTGACCCAACTTGGTTTTCCTTTCCCAGTCTATGTCCCCTTACCTAGCCAGGACCCTTTTCTCAGCCAGACCCT
>NW_011491706.1:0-1074 GCF_000754665.1 Bison bison bison | reverse complement strand
TTAACTATTTTTTGGCAAATTCAAGATAACAACATGTCTCAAATATCAACAAAAGTATATTGCTCACTTTTTTTTGCTTCATACCAATTGCAGATTTAACAATAATCAACTACTTTAATATTTTTAAAATCTTTTAAAATACTTGTTATCTCTAAGAATTAAGGAAAATTACTAAGTTCAGATTTTCACACTTCATATCGGTTGTAGATAGAACAAAGTAGACCAACTACTTGAATACAGTTATACCCTCTTATGTCTGAGAATAAAGGAAACTTACTAGTTCAGATCTCACCCCTCACAGTAAGTTAAGCTACCTATCAGTTTGTCTGTTTTTACTTCACACCAATTGCAGATATAATAAAATGGATCAACTACTTGAATAAAGTCACATCCTTTCCTGTCATTAATAAAGGAAATTAAATTGAGATCTTTCACATCTTAGAGAGCTTATCAGTTTAGGTAAATCTATTTCTATATTTAATGCTTACATTTAACTTCTAAATTTAACAAATGCTATTATTTAGAATTCAGCAAACATCTAAACTACAATTAATTTGCAACCACACAAGGTTTTATGAAAAAACAAAACAAAATACTAGAGGAGGTCTTGTTTGTAACTTGAGACATCTCCTGAGTAGCCCAGATAAAGGGAAAATCAACCCCCTCCAACAGCCCACAGTACATTTTTCCCCAAAGAACTAAGCAAAAGTTATTCTCAAAACAAATCATTTTGATCACATCAGCTCCTTTAAGTAATTAATACATTCACAGGACAACGGGAAGATTCTGAGCTAAACTGATTCCCCCCCACCCAGGTGAAGAAAGCATCAAACCAAGTTGCCATTTTTTGAACCTTAAAGTTATTTGCAACAAGACCAATTCTCACCGTGGAGTGTGGGGAGAGAGACCCTTCAGGGCCAGAAGTGGTGAAAACTTGGCAAACTCACTCCCCTTAGAGAGGACTATACAGATCTCTTGGTAGGGGATAGAAGAGCGAGGTGGGTAGGTAGGGGGTGGAGGGCAGAGAGAGAGGGGGTGAGCTCTGAGTAAAATGAAGGAAAAAAAAAGAAAAAG
>NW_011491705.1:9011-10958 GCF_000754665.1 Bison bison bison | reverse complement strand
CTAGTTGGCTATGGTGCATAGAGTTGCAAAGAGTCAGACATGACTGAAGTGACTTAGCATGCAGACACAGTTTCAGACAAACTCAGAATGGGATGATTTAGGAATGATTTTGTCTGTATAGGGATGTAGTCCATGAAGAGCAATGCCTTTAAAATTTTAATATTCACGGATGTTCTGAATGAATATTCTGACTCAGTTTGGTCTGGCATGGAACCTAAGGTTCTGCATTTCTAATAGATTATCAGGTGATACAGATACTACTGACCCATGGCCCACACTTACAGAAGTGAGAGGCCAATAGAAAAAGTAAAGAAGAAGCAAGAGCCATGGGCTCCAGTCCCAGTTCTCATTGAGAGCTTCTCTGAGAAAACTACTAAATCTTCTGCTAACCATTCCCCAGGCCTGGGGATGGTAAGAGTGGGATGGTCAGAGGACAAGAAGAGACTCTTCCAGCCAGAGGCATGCTTGGCCAGGAAAAGCATTGCAAAGAAAACCAGCAAGGTGTCCATTTAACAGAAGGTACGTTTCCTTCAAGAACACTTGCCCCCCCACCCCCTGACTCCCATCAACCTGGATGACTTGAGTCACCTCTCAGTTTCCAAATTCTGACTCCTGAACTTCAAGGACATTTTTTTTTTCCTGGTGAAGGTGCTGAGGACAGTCAAGGGAGAGGGGAGAAAAAAAGGAGGGAGAAATGGGAGAAAAAGAAGAGGAAATGAAGAGAATAAGTAGAAAAATAAGGTAATAAGGAGGAGAGGTAAAAGGATGAAGTGATGGAGGGAGAAAAAGGAGGGTAAAGAAGTTAGAGGAGGAAGCAGTAGTAGATGAGGAAGGGGAAAAGGGAAAGAAGAAGAGGGAGGAGGAGGTGGGAGGAAAGGAAAGGAGGAAGAATCGGAAAGAGGTGAGCTTAAGAGGTCAAGGCTAAGACTTTTCCTAAAGGCTCCCTCCTTGCTACATTCCATCCTCATCTGACCACTCCTCACAGCAGAATATCTTCACAGCAGGATCCAGAGTCGGACACGACTGAGCAACTGAACTGAACTGAACTGAAGGTCCCTTTCAATGATCTTCTGAAATGCTATGGCATCAGGACAAGGTGACTGCATTCAGCCTAGCCTCCTAGCTTACCTATGATGCAATGTTTCTTCTTCCTCACCAGTTGCATAGCGGGAGACACCCATCCACACCCATGCTTCCTCTTCCTGGTATAGGTGGATTAACAGAATTCATCAGGCTTCTGTGGAAGTCCAGAGGTGAGGGGTAAACCAGGAAGGAAGAGAGAAGGCATCACCTATACATATACATACAATTAGTTGCCAAGTCCTGTTGGCTCTGCCCCTATGGCATTTTTTCTTTATCCCCTCCTTCCCATACTTATAACAGTTGCTTCAGGCCAAGCCTTTATTTCTCTTCTGACCATCACATCAACTGCTTAAGTGCCAATATACCTCCATTTTTGCTGCCGTCCAATCCATTCTCACTCTACTTCCAGAGTTAGAGCCCTAAAGCATTATTTGATCTTCCTCTCATGAAACATTTTTTAATGAATCCTCATGGCTTACAAAACGAAGCTCAAACTATTTAAAAAGATATTAACAAGTCTCTATAACCTGGCCCTAGATCTTCTAAATACTCTTTAGTCTCTCTGAGTATCTACAGTTTCCAGCTCACATGCTTTTAAAATAATATCATGTGATATACAAGCAGCTCATGCAGTTCAATTCCAGAAAAATAAGCGACCCAATCAAAAAATGGGTCAAAGAACTAAACAGACATTTCTCCAAAGAAGACATACATATGGCTAACAAATACATGAAAAGAGGCTCAACATCACTCATGATCAGAGAAACGCAAATCAAAATCACAATGAGGTACCATCTCATGCCAGTCAGAATCAGTTCAGTTCAGTTCAGTTCAGTCGCTCAGTCTTGTCCAACTCTTTGCAAC
>NW_011491705.1:4123-6845 GCF_000754665.1 Bison bison bison | reverse complement strand
TCAGGGCTGGTGCACAGGGATGACCCTGAGGGATGGGATGGGGAGGGAGGCAGGAGGGTGGTTCAGGATGGGGAACACATGTGCACCTGTGGCTGATTCATGTCAATATATGGCAAAAACCACTACAATATTGTAAAGTAATTGGCCTCCAATTCAAATTAATTAATTAATTTTAAAAATATCATTTGAGAAATGTTTCCCTTATTTCTGCTTGTCTAAGTCCTAGCCATCCTTCCAGGCATGGTTCAAAAGTCATCTCTTCTAGGAAGCTTCAACCCAAATTGAAATCCATCTCTTTTTTTCTGTATGCTCACGACATTTTACTGGCAACCTTATGTCACTTGTTACTGCTTGCTATATGTAGTTAGATGTTTATGAGCTTGTCTGCCCCATATAATTTTGCTTCCCCACAGCCTCTGGCAGAGTACTTAGTGTTCAGAGGCTTAGAAAATGTTTGTTTAATGAATTTATGTTCAGAGAAGGCATTTTAAAAAGGGCTCCACGTGGATTCAGAGAGGGTATTTCTGAAAAGGGTACAGTGACTCATGTAGGGTTCACCTTTTACTGGAGGCTTTAAGGCATACTAGGGGTGTCTCCATCTCCGCCTCCACAACTAATGCTCCTCTTGATTCTTCACATTCCAGTATTATAATAACCCCCTTTTGGAACTGGAGACATTTTTGAGGTCTCTGAGAAATGAAAGTAACCTTGAAAGGGGGCACCCAGCCTAAAGCACTGATTTGCAAAGGGTAGACTGCAAGCCTTCAATGAATGTCCACTAATGTGGACCCATTTGGGTAATAAAACCAATTAGGTGTGTCCTGATTAGCTTTTTTTTTTTAACTGAAGAGAAAGTTTCAGGCTACATGGCAAATAATAAATAATGCCTAACTACATGGCAAATAATAAATTGTTTGAAAAGTTTGTTTCTATTTTGTATGTTAGTTGTGATGTTGAATATATAGTTTTTAATGTGGGTTCCAGTCAAAAGAGTTTAAAATATGTTTTCCTAAGCCAACATTGGCTGAGAGCAAGATAAAGTAACATAAGCTATTTACTTTATCTCTCTGGATCCCAGTTTCTTCATCAGAAGAACAAGAATACTAATAGTATCTATATCAAAAAGTTGCTGTGAAGAGTAAACAAGTGAATACACATAAAGTCTTTAGCACAGTTTCTGGCACATGTTAACCCTGATGATAGTGATTAACTGTGGGATGGAGGTAGGGGGTAGGGTTGAAAAGATTGCAGTAAGGATCTCTAAGGATGGTAAAAGACCTTGACAGATCTGTTGTTGACCACATGAAGTGACACTCATACATAGTGGGTCCAAATATGATACAAACTATATGTAGTTACACACACACACACATACTTGTACATCCAATAGCCCCACACAAACTATAGTCCCTACAAGTAATGAATCATGTCTGTCACTTTGCTCCGGTGAGGAATCTGAGCCTGTCACAAAATAAAGTGTTTGGGGTCTAATATTCAGGATGGCCAGGAAGAAAAGAGGGCCTAGGATAGGGGGACAGTTGTGTTAGGAGCAATGAAAATATCCTAGTCTCCAAAGCACAGAGCATACATTGAAAGAGCCTCATGAAACCCTGGGAGTCAGACAAATGAAATACAGGCAGGCATAAGACCACTTGCTTATTTTCCATCAATCTTTCTTTCCTTTCGGGGTGTGATTCTTCTGTGAGCCTGCTGCTTTGTCTTCTCAGGATGGGTGCTGCTGCTAAGTCACTTCAGTCATGTCTGACTCTGTGCAACACCATAGACAGCAGCCCACCAGGCTCTCCCGTCCCTGGGATTCTCCAGGCAAGAACACTCGAGTGGGTTGCCATTGCCTTCTCTGTCTCAGGATGATTAGGTCTATCTTATATTCTTGGGGAGGTGTAAAGAGATATAAGTAGGCAGTGGCAGGGAAGAATTCTTGTCATTTATTTTTATTCAAAGAATATTTATTGAGCACCTTCTATGTGCTAGGCACTTTCTGTATCTGGTACTGGGGATATTTTGGTGAATGAAGCTGTCAAAAAATCTTTGATTTCATAGAACTTATGTTCTAGCAGAAAGAGGCAGATAACAAGGAAAAATAAATAAATAAAATTTATGGTATGTCAAATGGTTAAAAATGCTGTTAGGTGAAAAGGCAGAGAAGATGGGGGTAACAAACATGCAATTTTTAAAAGGATAGTCAGTGACAATATCACTAAGAAGACATGTGAACTAGACCTGATTGAAGTGAGAAAGCAATGTAGACATCTGAGGTCAGAGTGTTCCAGGTGAAAGGAATAGCAAGCAAGGCCTGAGACTGGAATATGCCTGGTGATTTGGAATAAGATAGGAAAGGGCAGTATAACTGGAATGGAGTAAGCAATAAGAGACAATGGTGGGAAATGAGGTCATGGAGGTAATAGGCATGAGCATGTAGGGTCTAATAGATTATCATGAGGATTAGGCTTTTACTCTAAGTGAGGTGGGAGAAAAATGAAGAATGGTGAGCCAAGAAGTAATATGTGACATGATTTGTCTTAAGTTTTAACAAGCTCACTCTGGCTGCTGTGTAAAGAATTGACTCTAGGGGGTTAAAGGAGGAAACAGAGAGGACAGAAAGAAGAATAATGCAGTAACAGTGAGAGATGATAGTGGTTTAGACTAGAGTGGTAGCATGAGAGAAATAATCAATTCCACATGAATTTTGAAGGTAGAACCA
>NW_011491705.1:0-1365 GCF_000754665.1 Bison bison bison | reverse complement strand
TAGAAAGGGTTTTGCCATGTTCCTCACCACTTTCAAATGAATTCACTCTGTAATACCACTCATGTAACTTATCAACTAAACTCCTAGAGGCATTTATGATTTACCTCTCCCTCCTTAAATTTCACAGCATTCTTCCAAACAAGGGATAGACAGTCCCATCCTAGGGCTTCCTGGAGAAAGATATGCTGAGGAGGCAGAGTCATGGACTCTCAGAGGCTTGTTTCTCATTCTTAAGAGTTGTTTTAGGGAAACTAGTTGCTTAACAAAAACCCATTTCCCTTCTTCTTGAGTATGAATGTATCAGGAGTCCTTTGCTACTAAGATTGCCAAATAGGAGGTCAGTGGAAGTTCTTGGGGGGAGCTTTCAGGAAAGCTCCTTAAAACGATGGCAGGTAGCATATGCCATTTTTGTCCTTCCCACTGTTTGTAATACAGATGTGACAGCTTGAGTTCTAGTAGCTAACTTTGACCTTAAGGATGAAAACCATGTGCTAAGGATGATAGACTCACCATACCAGCCCTGAGCAGCCTACCTCTATCTAGATCATTTTTACATGATAGAAAAATAATTGCCTATGTTATTTTAGCTACTGTTATATTTCATTTCTGTTACCAGCAGCTGAATGTAATTCCTAATACGTAAGACAAGCATTAGATTGGCTTTGAGGTAGTAAAGATGAATGCTGGAGAGAAAATTATAATTAGGTCTAACCCAAATAACTACCCTATAATTCTAAAATACCTTAAAAAAAAATCTTTCTCTTGGTCCCTTCCTTGTCACAGGCATTTTATTTCTTTATCATAAATGATACTGTATCTTTCTGCCTCTAATCAATTATTCATATCTGCTCTCCATTAAATAAATGCCTACTTACTTGATTCAGTTCAACAGTCATGTGAGCCTGGGAGTGTGCTAGGCACTGGGGTATATACAATTGAATGAGACTCCATCCCAATCTGGTTGGGACATCTGCACCATTATTGATTAGGTAAATAGGTAAGAGTGTTAAACTCTGGAGTTAGATCCCATGGGTTCAAATTCTAACTCTATTACTTCTTAGTTGTGGGACCTTGGGCAATCTAATTTACCTCTGCATGCTTCAGTCTCCTTGTCTGTAAACTGGAAATAGTAATACTCTCTGTTTAAGAGGGTCGTTGTGAAGATTAAGTGAGGCTAATAGGACTCAGTGAAGTAAAATGGACTGGAATGGGTGAATTTAACTCAGATGACCATTATATATACTACTGTGGGTAGGAATCCTTAGAAGAAATGAAGTAGCCATCATGGTCAACAAAAGTGTCTGAAATGCAGTATTTGGATGCAATCTCAAAAACAACAGAATGATCTCTGTTCATTTCCAAGGC
>NW_011491704.1:9058-10865 GCF_000754665.1 Bison bison bison | reverse complement strand
CTTCAAGACAAGAAGTTTGCACCACTTACGTAGGCCGCAGGCGCCCTCTCGAATAGCGGAAGGTGCCTCACCCTAGACACCTGCTCGAATGGTTCTTAGCAGCCCAGGCACAATTAGAAAGCGTGGTGGGTTCCGCGCTCCAGATGGAGACTGAGCTGGAAGTTAAAGGGAAGAATGACAAGGAACTTTATGAATTGGAGCTGTAAGTTAACTCTTTGACAGAGAGAGCGAGATGGTGGTGGGGGACAGCCCCCAGGAAAATCAGAGGTGAGAGCACAAAGCAAGAAAGTAGGCAGACTCTGGTTTTTTTGGGGGGTAGATGCTCGAGAATATCCGGGTGGACTCCTGAGGCTGGATCCCCCATTTGCGTTTGCCAGGCCTCCTTCCTCATGACCATTGTCCGGAGTGGAATGCGTCACCGGCTCCCGGCACATGATCAGTGCATGCTCAGTCAGGATATCAGTGCATGATCAGCCACGTGATATCTGACTGCACAGTCACGTGATCAGGGCCTCTCAGTCACGTGATCACCGTGTGATAAACACGTGATCAGTGAACGATCAGCCACGTGATAACTGCATGCTCAGTCAGGTGGTCAGTGCATAATCAGCCACGTGATCACTGACTGCACAGTCACGTGATCAGCGCCTCTCAGTCACGTGATCACCGTGTGATAAACACGTGATCAGTGAACGATCAGCCACTTGATCACTGCATGCTCAGTCAGGTGGTCAGTTCCTGATCAGCCACGTGATAAGTGCGTGCACAGTCACATGATCAGAGCCTGTCAGTCACTGATCACTGCCTGAGAAACACGGGATCAGTGCCTGATGAGCCACGTGATCAGTGCCTGATCATCCACGTCATCAGTGCCTGGGCAGTCACGTGATCAGTGAATGATAGCCACGTGTTCAGCACATGATCAGTCATATGGTCAGCACCATTTACTCCCGACATCACTGCATGATAGCCACGTGATCAGTGCATGCCCAGTCATGTGATCAGTACTTGATCAGCCACGTGATCAGTGCCTGCAGAGTCACGGGATCAGGGCCTGCTGAGCTGCGTGATTCCTGCCGGCTCATCTGCATGATAATTGCCAGCTGAGCGGCGTGATTCCTGTCTGTTCATCTGCATGATAATTGCAGCTGAGCTGCGTGATTCCTGTCTGCTCATCTGCTTGGAAATTGCCAGCTGAGCTGCATGATTCCTGCCTGGTCACCTGCTTGATTTTTGCCAGTTGAGCAGCATGAGTCTTCACTGCTGAGCTCCATGTTTATTGCTTGCTGATTGCGTAGTTCCTGTCTGCTCAGCTCTTTGATTATTGCCTCCTGAGGTCCCTGTTCTGGCGCCATCTGCCAGGGACCAGCCCCAGCTGATCCAGGGTATTCGAAGGAGAATAGGCCTATGTGACTATTTATGTGCTAATCAGAGCTATAAAGAATAATAGTATGAGGATAGCTCAGTCGGAATATTCAGTGAAGTAAAGAGACTGAGTAGCTTGGTTTACGCGGAAGACCAATAAAACTTCAAGACAAGAAGTTTGCACCACTTAAGTAGGCCGCAGGCGCCCTCTCGAATAGCGGAAGGTGCCTCACCCTAGACACCTTCTCGAGTGGGTCTTAGCAGCCCACGCATAATTTGTAAATGTGGTGGGTTCCGCGCTACAGATGGAGGCTCAGCTGGAAGTTAAAGGGAAGAATGACATGGGGAGACCAAGCGTTGGTGAGCAAGGCCTGTAGCTTTATTTTCAACAGGGGTTTTTATACTGTAAGTTACACATAGATGATAATGGGGGATGCAAGGT
>NW_011491704.1:6758-8958 GCF_000754665.1 Bison bison bison | reverse complement strand
CAACCACGTGATCAGTGCATGATAGCCACTTTATAAGTGCATGATCATTTACATGATCAGTGCATGCACAGTCACGTGATCAGTGCAGGATATTCACAAGATCAGCACATGATCAGTGACTTGATCAGGGCCATTCAGACATGTGATTACTGCATACTCAGTCACGTGATAAGTGCATGATCAGCAACGTGATTAGTGCATGATCGGCCACAGGATCAATGTATGATCAGCCACGTGATCAGTGCATGATAGCTACATGATCAGTGCATGATCAGTCACATGATCAGTGCATGATCAGCCACGTGATCAGTGCATAATAGCCACATGATCAGTGCATGCTCAGTCACGTGGTCAGTTCATGCCCAGTCACGTGATCAGTGCATGATAGCTACATGATCAGTGCATGATCAGTCACATGATCAGTGCATGATCGAACACATGATCAGTGTATGATAACCACGTGATCACTGCATGATCAGTCAGATGATCTGTGTATGATAAGCCATGTGATCAGTGCATGATCGCCACGTGATCAGTGCATACAGTTATGTGATCAGTGCATGGGCAGTCACGGGATCAAAGCATGATAGCTACGTGATCAGTGTATGATAGCCAGGTGATCAGTGAATGATCAGCCACGTGATCAGTGCATGATAGCCACGTGATCCGTGCATGATCAGTCACGTGATCACTGCATGATCTGTCACATGATCAGTGCCTGCTGAGCTGCATGATTCCTGCCTGCTCCTCTGTTTGACAATTGCCAGCTGAGCTGTGTGATTCCTGCCTGCTCATCTGGTTGACAATTGAGAGCTGAGCTGCGTGATTCCTGCCTGCTCAGCTGCTTGATAATTGCCAGCTGAGCTGCGTGATCCTGTCTTCTCATCTGCTTGATAATTGCCGGCTGATCTGTGTGGTTCCTGCCTGCTCATCTGCGTAATAATTGCCAGCTGGGTTCTGTGAATCCTGCCTGCTGAGCTGCTTGATTATTGCCAGTTGAGGAGCATGATTTGTCACATGTGAGCTCCATGATTATTGCCTGCTGATTGCAGGATTCATGCCTGTTCAGCTCTTTGATTATTGCCTCCTGAGGCACATCATCAGGGCATGATAGCCACGTGATCAGCGCATAATCAGTCACATGATCAGTCCCATTCAGTCAGGTGCCCACTGCATGCTCAGTCACCCGATCGTTCGTGCAGTCTCGTGATCAGTGCATGATAGCCACGTGATCAGTGCATGATCAGTCACGTGATCAGTGCATGAACAGCCACGTGATCAGTGAATGAGAGCCACGTGATCAGTGCATGATCAATCCCATGATCAGTGTAGGGTCAGCCACCGGATGAGTGCATGATAGCTACGTCCTGCTGATTGCATGGTTCGTGTCTGCTCAGCTCTTTGACTATTGCCTCCTGAGGTGCTTGTTCAGGCGCCACCTGCAGGGGACCAGCCCCAGCTGATCCAGGGTATTCGAAGGAGAAATGGCCTAGACGACTATTTATATGCTAGTCAGAGATATCAAGAATAATAGTATGAGGATAGCTCAGTAGAAAAATTCGGTGGAGAAAAGAGACTGAGTAGCTTGGTTTACGCGGGAGACCAATAAAACTTGAAGACAAGAAATTTGCACCACTTACGTAGGGCGCAGGTGCACTCTCTAATAGCGGAAGGTGCCTCACCCTAGACACCTTCTATAGTGGGTCTTAGCAGCCCAGGCACAATTAGTAAGTGTGGTGGGTTCCGAGCTCCAGATGGAGACTCAGCTGGAAGTTAAAGGGAAGAATGACAGGGAATTATGAATTGGAGCTGTAAGTTAACTCTTTGACAGAGAGAGTGAGATGGTGGTGGGAGACAGCCCCCAGTAAAATCACAGGTGAGGGCACAAAGCAATAAAGCAGGCAGACTCTGGTTTTTTTGGGGGTAGATGGTCTAGAATATCCGGGTGGACTCCTGAGGCTCGATCCCGCTTTTGCGTATGCCGAGCCTCCTTCCTCATGACCTTTGTCAGAGTGCAATGCCTCACTGCCTCCCGGCACACGATCAGTGCAGGCTCAGTCACGATATCAGTGCATGATCAGCCACGTGATCACTGACTGCACAGCCACGTGATCAGCGCCTCTCAGTCACGTGATCACAGTATGATAAACACGTGATCAGTGAACGATCTGCCACGTGATCACTGCATGCTCAGTCAGGT
>NW_011491704.1:5691-6658 GCF_000754665.1 Bison bison bison | reverse complement strand
TGACCTCCATGATTATTGCCTGCTGATTGCGGGATTCGTGCCTGTTCAGCTCTTTGATTATTGCCTCGTGAGGCACATCATCAGGGCATGATAGCCACGTGATCAGCGCATGATCAGTCACATGATCAGTCCCATTCAGTCAGGTGCCCACTGCATGCTCAGTCACCCGATCGTTCATGATAGCCACGTGATCAGTGCGTGATAGCCATCTGATCAGTGCATGATCAATCACGGGATCAGTGCATGATAGCCACGTGATCAGTGCATGATCAGTCACCTCATCAATGCATGCAAAGTCACGTTATTAGTGCATGAGAGCTACGCGATCAGTGCATGATCAGTCACGTGATCAATGCATGCGCAGTCACATTATTAGTGCATGAGAGCTACGCGATCAGTGCATGATCAGTCACGTGATCAGTGCATGATCAGTCACGTGATCAGTGTATGATCATCCACGTGATCAGTGTATGATCATCCACGTAATCAGTGCATGTGCAGTCAAGTGATCAGTGCATGATAGCCAACTGATCAGTACATGATCAGTCACGTGATCAGTGCCTGATCAGTCACGCGATCAGTGCATGATCAGCTACGTGATCAGTGCATGATAGCCAGGTGATCAGTGCATGATCAGTCTCGTGATCAGTGTGTGATCAGCCAGCCATGTCACCAGTGCATGATAGCTACGTGATCAATGCATGATCAGTCACATGATCAGTGCATGATCAGCCAGTTGATCAGTGCATGATAGCCACGTGATCAGTGCATACAGTTAAGTGATCAATGCCTGATAGCCACGTGATCAGTGCATGATAGCCAACTGATCAGTGCATGATCAGTCACGTGATTAGTGCATTGTCTTTCACATGATCAGTGTATGTTCATGCATGTGATGAGTGCATGCCCAGTCATGAGATCAATGCATGATAGCGACGAGATCTGTGCATGATCCGTCACGCGATCA
>NW_011491704.1:0-1887 GCF_000754665.1 Bison bison bison | reverse complement strand
ATGATCAGTGCATGCTCAGTCACGATATCACTGCATGATCAGCCAAGTGATCACTGACTGCACAGTCACGTGATCACCGTATGATAAACCCGTGATCAGTGAACAATCAATCACGTGATCACTGCATGCTCAGTCAGGTGGTCAGTCCAGATCAGCCACGTGATCAGTGCCTGCACAGTCACATGATCAGGGCATGTCAGTCACTGATCACTGCAGGATAAACACGTGATCAGTGCATGATGAGCCACGTGCTCAGGGCCTGCTGAGCTGCGTGATTCCTGCCGGCTCATCTTCATGATAATTGCCAGCTGAGCTGCGTGATTCCTGTCTGCTCATCTGCTTGACAATTGCCAGCTGAGCTGCGTGATTCCTGCCTGGTCACCTGCTTGATTATTGCCAGGTGAGCACATGATTCGTCACTGCTGAGCTCCATGCTTATTGCTTGCTGATTGCGTGGTTCGTGTCTGCTCAGCTCTTTGACTATTGCCTCCTGAAGTCCCTGTTCAGGTGCCACCTGCCGGGGACCAGCCTCAGCTAATTCAGGGTACGTGAAGGAGAGATGGCCTAGGCGACTATTTATATGCTAGTCAGAGATATCAAGAATAATAGTATGAGGATACCTCAGTAGGAAAATTCGGTGAAGAGACTGAGTAGCTTGTTTTACGCGGAAGACCAATAAATCTTCAAGACAAGAAGTTTGCACCACTTACGTAGGCTGCAGGCAACCTCTCGAATAGCGGAAGGTGCCTCACCCTAGACACCTTCTCGAGTGGGTCTTAGCAGCCCAGGCATAATTAGTAAGCGTGGTGGGTTCCACGCTCCAGATGGAGACTCAGCTGGAAGTTAAAGGGAAGGATGAAAAGGAACTTGATGAATTGGAGCTGTAAGTTAACACTTTGAGAGAGAGAGCGAGATGGTGGTGGGGAAAGCCCCCAGGAAAATCAGAGGTGAGAGCACAAAGCAATACAGTAGGCATACTCTGGTTTTTTTTGGGGGGTAGATGCTCGAGAATATCCGGGTGGACTCCTGAGGCTCGATCCCACATTTGCGTATGCCAGGCCTCTTTTCTCATGACCTATGTCCGGAGTGGCATGCCTCACCGGCTCCCGGCACATGATCAGTGCATGCTCAGTCACGATATCACTGCATGATCAGCCAAGTGATCACTGACTGCACAGTCACGTGATCACCGTATGATAAACCCGTGATCAGTGAACGATCAGTCACGTGATCACTGCATGCTCAGTCAGGTGGTCAGTCCAGATCAGCCACGTGATCAGTGCATGCACAGTCACATGATCAGGGCATGTCAGTCACTGATCACTGCAGGAAAAACACGTGATCAGTGCATGATGAGCCACGTGCTCAGGGCCTGCTGAGCTGCGTGATTCCTGCCGGCTCATCTTCATGATAAATTCCAGCTGAGCTGGGTGATTCCTGTCTGCTCATCTGCTTGACAATTGCCAGCTGAGCTGGGTGATTCCTATCTGCTCATGTGCTTGACAATTGCTAGCTGAGCTGCGTGATTCCTGCCTGGTCACCTGCTTGATTATTGCCAGTTGAGCAGCATGATTCGTCACTGCTGAGCTCCATGCTTATTGCCTGCTGATTGCGTGGTTCGTGTCTGCACAGCTCTTTGATTATTGCCTCCTGATGTCCCTGTTCGGCCGCCACCTGAGGGGAACATGCCCCAGCTGATCCAGGTTTTTGAAGCAGAGATGGCCTAGGCGACTATTTATATGCTAAACAGAGATATCAAGAATAATAGTATGAGGATAGCTCAGTAGGAAAATTCGGTGGAGAAAAGAGACTGAGTAGCGTGGTTTATGCGGTAGACCAAAAAAACTTCAAGACAAGAAGTTTGCACAACTTACGTAAGCCGCAGGC
>NW_011491703.1:9427-10112 GCF_000754665.1 Bison bison bison | reverse complement strand
TCAAGTGCACATGGAACCTTCTCCAGCACAGATCAAATCCTGGGCCATAAATCTAGCCTTGGTAAATTCAAAAGAATTGAAATCATTCCAAGCATCTTTGCTGACCACAATGCTTTAAGATTAGATGTCAATTACAAGAGAAAAATTATTTAAAATTCTAACATATGGAGGCTGAACAACACGCTGCTGAATAACCAACAAATCACAGAAGAAATCAAAAAAGAAATCAAAATATGCATAGAAATGAATGAAAATGAAAACACAACAACCCAAAACCTATGGAACACTATAAAAGTAGTGCTAAGGGGAAGGTTCATAGCAATACAAGCTTACCTCAAGAAACAAGAAAAAAGTCAAATAAATAACCTAATTATACACCTAAAACAACTAGAAAAGGAAGAAATGAAGAACCCCAGGGTTAGTAGAAGGAAAGAAATTTTTAAAATTAGGGCAGAAATACATGCAAAAGAAACAAAAGAGACCATAGCAAAAATCAACAAAGCCAAAAGCTGGTTCTTTGAGAAGGTAAATAAAATCTACAAGCTATTAGCCAGACTCATCAAGAAACAAAGGGGGAAAACTCAAATCAACAAAGTTAGAAATGAAATGGAGAGATCACAACAGATAACACATAAATACAAAGGATCATAAGAGACTACTCTCAGCAACTATATGACAATAAAAA
>NW_011491703.1:5370-6394 GCF_000754665.1 Bison bison bison | reverse complement strand
TTGTGATCCACACACAGTCAAAGGCTTTGGCGTAGTCAATAAAGCAGAAGTAGATGTTTTTTCTGGAACTCTCTTACTTTTTTGATGATCCAATAGATGTTCGCAATTTGATCTCTGGTTCCTCTGCCTTTTCTAAATCCAGCTTGAACATCTGGAAGTGTGCTACTGAATTATTTACTGTGTGATCTTGAACAAATCTGTTTTCCTCTCTGAGCCTCTGTTTTCTCACCTATATAATTAAGGAGTTGGAATAAATCAGTGGTTTTCTAATTGCTTTAGGCAGCAGTTAGTTTTTTTCCCCCAAATTTAACCATAAATCAAAGCTTGGTACATAAAGCAGAAAAAACAGCAGAATTGTTCTTGTGGACTGATGATAGTAAGAATGACAAGGATGGTAGACAGCAGTGGTTAAAGAAGGAGATTCTTCCCTGCAGCCCTCTCTCCTATTAATATAAACCTTTATACCCCCATAGTAGCCCCTGAATAACCTTAGGAGAACAAAATTTGATAACTTTTGGTCTAAATAGACTTGAGTTGTGGGATCTTTAGATGAGGATCTAAATAGGATGTTCTTATGTTGATGGTGATAAGAAGAAATGGAATACCTGGGAATAGGGAAGAGGCTTAGATAATACTAAAACCACCCTTCTTAATATTCTGCAGGAAAAGAAATAATCCAGGAACATTGGTGGATTGTACAGATACTAAGTAAGTCCAAGAAAATGACTCCCGTCCCCACAAACTGTACTTCTAAGGACAAGAATTAGAGAGCGAAATTGAGAGTCATAAATTCTAACTGGGAATGGTGTAGGCAGCTTTAGGAATCAAGAGTTCCTGAGTCCTCATCAGATTGCATCCTTGGCTTGCTGTCTAAACTTTGTCAAGTGAATCTCCTTCTTTTTCAGGGTCTGTTTCTGTCTTTCTGACACTAGGAGGGCAACACCAGTCAACAGGAGCAGCCTCAAGCAATGCAAATATTGACTGTTAGAACAGAAAGTCTATCCTTTGTCTTTACTGCATGTCC
>NW_011491703.1:4457-5270 GCF_000754665.1 Bison bison bison | reverse complement strand
ATCCACTCCAAGACTGCTGGGAGGGAAGACTGTGAGGGTAATGCCAACCCAATGATAATTGGGTTGAGGTCATGCAGTAAGGATCTTCATTAGTCCTTACCTGATTAAATGTGCTCATTTCAGTTCAGTCGCTCAGTTGTGTCCAACTCTTTGTGACCCCATGGACTGTAGCATGCCAGGCCTCCCTGTCCATCACCAACTCCTGGAGTTTACTCAAACTCATGTCCATTGTGTCAGTGAAGCCATTCAACAATCTCATCCTCTGTCATCCCCTTCTCCCACCTTCAATATTTCCCAGCTTAGGGGTCTTTTCAAATGAGTCAGTTCTTTGTATCAGGTGGCCAAAGTATTGGAGTTTCAGCTTCAGCATCAGTCCTTTCAATGACTATTTAGGACTCATTTCCTTTAGGATGGACTGGTTGGATTTCCTTGCAGTCCAAGGGAATCTCAAGAGTCTTCCCCAACACCACAGTTCAAAAGCATCAATTCTTCAGCTTTCTTTATAGTCCAAGTCTCACATCCATATATGACTACTGGAAAAACCATAGCTTTGTCTAGGTGGACTTTTTTTGGCAAAGTAATATTTCTGCTTTTCATTTTCTTTATTTTTTTAATTAATTTATTTATTTTAATTGGAAGGTAATTACTTTACAATATTGTAGTGGTTTTTGCCATACATTGACATGAATCTGCCATGGGTGTACATGTATTCCCCATCCTGAATCCCCCTCCCACTTCCTTCCCCATCCCATTCCCAGGGTCATCCCAGTGCACCAGCCCTGAGCACCCTGTCTCATGCATCAAACCTGGACT
>NW_011491703.1:514-1128 GCF_000754665.1 Bison bison bison | reverse complement strand
AAGCTTCTTAAGCTGTTGGTGCACATGAGGCAAGTCTTCTTCTCTGAGGAAAGTGTAGGTGCTTGGCTAGCCTGCAGGCTTGCTTACACCAGGGAAATTAGTACCTCCCAATACTATACCACAGTCCACAGAAACACATACTCTGAAATAGTTACTGTTGAAAGGAAATCAGGTAGGCTAAAAAGAAAGTCATCAGCGAGTCTCAAAGAAACCCTGAACTCAGCTTCCTATGACTCTTTCTTTTGAGTATTCCTAGGAGCCCAGAGGCACTCACAGCATGATGGAGATAATGGTAGTAGAAGTTTCTGAAATGAGAGACTGAGGTTCAGGAGAATGTGGATGCAATCCTCCTTAGGCAGTATCACTGCTTTTCCCAGAGCTTGGGACTGCACTATGTTCCCACCCTGATCAAGAGACAGGCTCTGAGGTCAAAAGTGCAACAGCAGACATCAGAACTTATGCATTCCAAGCTCTGGCTCCAACTTTGAGTAGCTCTATGATCACAGAAACCTAAGAATTTCAGGATTGTTGGATATTTGAAGAAGTGTGTATTATTCACTAGTCAAAAGTTCTCTAGTCAAAGCTATGGTTTTTCCAGTAGTCATGTATGGATG
>NW_011491703.1:0-414 GCF_000754665.1 Bison bison bison | reverse complement strand
GTGCAGATTTCTTTACCATCTGAGCCATCAGAGAAGCCCAAGAATACTGGAGTGGGTAGCCTATCCCTTATTCAGGGGAGCTTCCTGACCCAGGAGTTGAACTGGGGTGTCCAGCATTGGCAGGCAGATTCTTTACCACTAGCGCCACCTGGGAAGCTCCAAATGAATGTGTATGTTCAAGCAAATGTGTATTTGTGTGTAAATACATTGTGTGTGCAATCTAATGGTGTATATTTTCAGTAGAGCATTGTAAATGTGAATATACATGCTTTCATCTGAATCTGTTTGGAAAGGCAAATGAGACTTAATATCATTGTACATAAAAGTTCAAGTGTGTGTGTGTGAGAGAGAGAGAGGTTAAATACAGAGGACAAACCTAGCCCTTCTGGACACTGTCCTAATGATAAATGTCCT
>NW_011491702.1:8791-10376 GCF_000754665.1 Bison bison bison | reverse complement strand
AAAGTGAAGTCACTCAGTCGTGCCCAACTCTTAGCGATCCCATGGACTGCAGCCCACCAGGATCCTCAGTCCATGGGATTTTCCAGGCAAGAGTACTGGAGTGGGGTGCCATTGCCTTCTCCGGTGACACAGGTTAAGTGCTATGTAATTATTATTATTACTTGTATGAAGATAGGCCTATGTCCATATCAGGCCAAAGGAATAAAACACACTGCGTTGCTCATGATATTTGCTTCACAGTCTTGACAAAAATAGATCAAGTTGTAAGAGGTCTCACCTTTACACATTAAAATTAATACAGAAAGAAAAACTAAAGAATTAATGGGAGCAATCAGCATCAAGGTATGAATAGAGAACAGAAAGTCAGATAATACCATAAGCAGCATCCCAGAGGACAGCAGGTACCAGTGGACCAAATGAGATCACCAGACTATGGCAAACCTTCATAGAACCTCCCTCTCCTTCTTGAGGATTAGTCGGAATCTGTGAGCAGCTATGTGATCACAGAGGTTAAAGGTTCTCAGAGTTAGAGAAATCAAATGCTGAAATGATTTTCCCATCTGCCTAACTTCTCCTGGGTGGTCAGATTCCCCTGCTTTAGCCAGCAGAGAGGTGAGGCTGTTTGTCTTTTTTAACGCAACTCAGAACGAATCTTCCCTATTTGACATCTGAGTTCAGGAGAGACTGTCTAGAGCTGGGATTTGTGAATGGCTCTATCCACTGGGATGCTTCTCACACATAAGCCTAATTCATGGCCCTATTCAATTTTCTCTTCAAGTTATCACCCTTGAGACACATTTAGAATCCTGGAACATGAGGGCCGGAAGGGGCATTTGAGATCCACTGGTCCAGCCTCCTCGTTTTACACTCACAACTGATAACTGCATTCCAATTTGTCGCCAGCGTTGCTTCTGGCACGATGAGGGCTATTAACACTGGGAAAATGGTAAGCGGTTCCCCACATTCTCAGAAAGGCCAAGGTCAAAGTCACCCTCCCCCAGCTAGTCTCACACACAGTTTTCACTGTTTCCTCTCTGCTGCTCTGTGAGGCAGCTTACAGAACAATAGCCCTTTGTTGCTGAGGGAAGAACAAAACCCTGGCCTCCCAGCAGTGGAGAGATTTATAAGAGCTCAAGGAAGGTCAAAAGGGTAAATTACCCTGTGACTTGTATGTAATCAGCATCTCTCTAACATACTTCAGGATGAGGCTGATTACATCAGGCAAAGGTGGAGAAAAAGGAGCATAAATAGTCACAGAAGAGAAAGCTTGAACAAGTCGTGGTCTTCATCTTTTTTTCAGTCTTTACACACCATTCTGCTAAATCTTTTTCAGAAAAAGCATTGAGGAAGGACAAAGATTGAAGTTTTTTCCCAGATTTATTTAAAAGTAGGAGTAGGAAAAAGTAAAAGTAGGACTAGGAAATAACTTGATATTGTGTGAGATTTTCTTTAGTTTTAATCAAGAAAGAACATGCCCATAAATTGGAGGGAGTGGCCCAGAATTGAGAGATCACTTCCATTTTGGAGGAAGCTGCAAAGACTTCACGGAGGAAGTGTGACTTTCACATTTCTTTCTCCTCTTCCT
>NW_011491702.1:5779-6196 GCF_000754665.1 Bison bison bison | reverse complement strand
GATTCATGCATTTTTGATCAAAAGAGGTTTTAGGACAATTTTTGTCCAATGCAGGTAACAGATTTGAGGAGATTTTTATGTCCTTACTCCTTATAGAAAAGTAATTGGCTGTGTGAGATGAGATGCTTGTAAAAAGCCATACAGCAGTTTTTAATCTACCAGTTCTAGGGATAACCAAATACAAACGTAAAGAGTTCTTGATTTGTCTATTTAAGCATCAAGCCAGATACGTTTGTATGTATTTTCCAAGTCAGTCTTTAACATTTATTTTTATGATCTTTACTTGGCTTGAGTGTTTGTAACAATCATGAATGAAATTTCATAACATGAAGATTATTTGGCAAAACAAAACAAATAATGCCAGAGGTTGTCACAGACTAGCTCTCTCTACTGCAATTCGGCAACTTTTAACAGTTG
>NW_011491702.1:4081-5679 GCF_000754665.1 Bison bison bison | reverse complement strand
CAGTTGCAGAACAAAGCTTTCTGAATCTGTGACCATGCGAGCAGTTCCAGAGCTCAAGGAGAGTCTTCTGGTGCCTGAATCCACACTTCCATGCTTGAGGAAGCAAGGCAGCCAGCCCCATGGTGAAGGCTGTCTCTCTTGTCTGCTTAGGGCTCTGGGCTTCTGCACTACTTGGCACTACTGAAATTTTGTCAGCCCAAGGAATCAATGGGGAATGTTCTGAGTGACTTTTACTTAAAAAAAAAAAAAAAAGTAGAAGAAGAAGAATGTAAGCCCCAAGCTTTGAACGCAACATACACTGTGGAGTTTTCTAAGTCCCACTCATGCCCACACAGCCCTTCATAATTGATGCATTTTCAGGTCAGAAAGCCCAAATACATCAGTCAAAGGTCCTGTTGTCCCTAAGGCTCATTCATTTGCATTCCAAGTAAGATCCGTGGTTTGTGGGTCAGATGTAAACAGAAGACTGATATGTGGCCCAATATCTCAGGCTTCCAAATGCTGTGGGCTTCAGAGACAGCTGTGAGGGTTGCCTACGAGCTCTTCCTATGTGCCTGACAAGTGCTTGATAGAAATCTGTGCATGGGCGTTGGGGGAGGTTTTGCTTGTACAATGCTGTCATGACGTGACCTTTCTCATCTACTATTTAAAGAGTTTTGCTATGAATAACTGTGAAAATTTATCTAAGTACCATTTACTGGAAATCCTCAAAAGCTTTGGAACAATTTTATTTACAATGAAGGAATAGAAGACAGTCTAAATATCCTGATGCCGTGAATCAGGCTTTCATCATCGTCCAGCCCTGCTCTAACTTAACTGTGTCTACTTCCCCTCAAAATGTTTCTGTTTCTTTATGTTCTTCAATGGAGAAAATTCTGCTTTCTTCTTTGCAATTTCCTCTTAAGGCTGTTCTGATGATGAATGAAACCTGGGCCCATTGGAAGTTTTTCTTGTGATCACAGCTTAGATGACAGAGGTACATGAAGAGTTTAAAAAAGTACACAATTTCTTTCCCACAAAGTATAACCAAATCATACAAAGTTGTTTTTTTAACCTGCCCTACAAAAGCCAAATTGCTTTTCTCACACCGCAAACTCATTCGACCGCTCTCACCAGCTCTGTGGAGATAACAACAGCCACCCCTGACACTGCCTCTGCTTTAGCCCTGGATGCTTTCATTTACACACACACACATTCTGAATTAATCAAAAAGTGCATCAAATGTAAATAAAATGTGTATGAAAGGAGAAGCATCCACAATTTTGTTCAGTGTCAGACAGCCTGAGAGAGATACTTGGCCAGAAAGATGAGATGGGGCAGGCTGCTCAGAAGGTATGAGTCCTGGGACACACAGAGCTGCCTGAGGAGTAACTGGTGGCATGTTCATCAACTCCATGGTGTCACAAACCCTGGGCTGGTTTGACATCATTTGTGAGGACCAGTTCAAAATGAAAATGGAGGATGTCTTGTTCAAAAGTTCCTCATAATTTCAAGAATTGTCAAAGTGGCAGAGCTTTAGACTACATGTGAGACAATTCTAGGTACTTTAAAAATTTTTATTTATTTTAATTGGAGGATAATTACTGTACAATATTGTA
>NW_011491702.1:0-1636 GCF_000754665.1 Bison bison bison | reverse complement strand
AACCATTTGTTTTCTTCACAGGCTTATTTGTCTTTATATTGTCAAGCTTGGTGACTCCCCAAGCCTTTCCCTAACTTACGGCTCTTTTTTTGTGCCCTGCCTTCTCCCATGAGCCTTCTCAGCTAATTCCAATTTAATCTGCATTGATCTTTTTCTTTTGTGACCCTGATTTCTCCTCTCCTTTTCAAGGACGAGCAGCTCATCTTCCCAATTTAGTTTTATATTCCATGAGGGCAAGAGCCACGTCTTACTTCTAGTGTATATGTTATGTCTCCCCGACATACAGGAGCCAGTTTTTTCATTTCTCCCCAACGGAGTCTCCTCCTAGCACTAGGCCTTCAGGAACTTGTGGATTTGTTTTAGATGTGCACAGCATCTGCTCAAGTGCTCAGCACACAATGAGCACTCCATAAGTTGTATTTTTAGAGACAATCTGTTACCACATAAGGACTACCAGAAATTACTCATACTCTTTGTGTAAATGGATTTATACAATTAAAATGTTTAGGAGCTGGAATAAGGATGAGGGAAAGAAAAGCATGAGACTGTTTTTGGTTTCTTTTTTTTTTTAAAGCTGAAAGAAACTATAGAACTTCTAGTTCAAATGTTTTCACTGGTGTGTCACAGAACAGGTGTGAGGATTGTTGAAAATAATTTGTTATTAATGATCATTAACCTGTCAACTTTGCAGATGATTTACTACTTTTTATAAATCAAAGTGGATTTCAGGTTTCCCCAGTAGTAAGCTCCTTTTTATTCAATTGTTTTCTTGACTGGCATGGCTGTCTACTTTCTTTTTCAGATGAGGAAACTGGGGCTCCGAGAAGGGACTGGTTCAAGGTCACATGGAGAGTTAGCAGAGGCATGGAGGCAAAATCTGAGGGCACCTTGTCCTTGGGGAATGTTCCCCCACTGTCGTCAGATCCTCCTTCATCAGCAAATCAGAAAGAATCAATGTGATTGAAGACCAAAACAAAGCAGAACTCAGAAAAACCCACAGTCTTACTGCCATAGGAAAATGTTTGTCTCCTGATAAGGAATCAAAGCTGGGGAAAGATTTCTGACACAAGGCAATATTTTGAGAAACTCCCCATTTCCTGGCCATCTGTTATAAATCACTCTAGAAAGTGTCTATTTACCCCTAAGACTTTACCTTGTCTTTGTACAAATATCCATCCCTATATACAGACACTCAGAAAGTCCAACTGGAAAACCACAAACTCCATCAACACAGTCAGAGCCTTATCCATTTTAATATGTAAGAACAGAATAATAAACATATTTTTAAAATTTTATAATATTTGAACTGTTTGAGTAGTAGAACTGAACAATTTTCTGAGAAATTTGCACAAAACAATTAGATTGTCTCTATCTGAATAAATGTAATTTAAAAAGAGTAAGATTCCTTCAACAAGCCCTGCTCTCAAACTGTCCAGATTAATGGTTAAAATGTACTTGCTTTTCAGAGATCTATTTAGTACATAAAATAGCTTTTGTTCAAAAATTTCGAGTTAAACATTTGAAATGTAATTATACTGTAAATCCTGAGTATCTCAGTGGCATCCTATTTTTTAAATCTTTTAAGAGAATGGCTTAGACAAGATAGTCTACATGTCCTTTTCCACAACCTTCTGTA
>NW_011491701.1:11490-12866 GCF_000754665.1 Bison bison bison | reverse complement strand
GTTTCTGCTTTTTTCTCAGCACCTCTTCCAGATCCTTACAAGTCTCGGCACCACTACTTTTGACTAAGATCTGGATGTCCTGCGGCATGCACACCACGAACTGCTCCAGCACCAGCCTGTCCACCATGTCCTCCTTGGTGTGACGATCCGGCCTCAGCCACAGACTGCAGAGTTCACGGAGCCTCCTCAGAGCCTTGATCGGGTCGGATTCATCCGAGCTCCTAAACGTTCTGAAGCGAACTCGCAACTCTTCACGGTCGGAGTCGGGGTTTTCCCTTCGGGTGTCTTGGCGTGGCGCAGATGCTGGCGACTCTGCTCCGGGGCTGTCCACGACAGGGCCATGACCCCTTGTCTGGTTCTCAGCCATACCGACTTTAGAGCTTTTCAGTAGGACTCTGGGCAAATGGTCTAGAAGTGGGTGCCCAACTGACCCCGATGGAAAGGAATTTCCTTTTGCTTTTCCTCAGTAATAGATTCAGTATTCAGAAATATGGGGGAAAAAAGATAAACGAATGCAGCCAAATACTTTTATTTTCATCCACCCTACCATCCCTCATCCCAATACTGGATATTATTCCCCCCTCAGAATTTCACACCAGGGACAAGAATCCATTCTCTTATTTCTCCGACATCCATCTTATAGTACAAGAAACTGTGTGGTCAAAACTGTTCACAGGGCAGTGTTTAAAAGCCCTTCTTGGAAAAATGAAGCACACCACACGACACCATGGAGTGTGGAAACAATCTCATCTCACAGAAGATTCCACAAATGAACCACACAGTTCACGTGTGGCCGGAGGGAGATCGGTGGTTTTCACACGGTCTCTGAGCGAATGCAAGGTGAACAGAAAGCCAGGACTTACTGAAACCCACTTCCACGTGCCCTAACTTTCGAGCGTTCTCTTTAGACATTTCCCATCAATTACCTCTTTGAAGCCTTCTCGCCTCGGTCCTCCTCAGTTGGGGACTTGCTCTCAAACTCGGCCGGCGGAGAAACGTCTCTCTATGGAGCTGGAAGAAATGCCGGACCTCTCGGCCTGTTACCCAATCGGCGCATGGATTCGTTGAGGGCGGGGCAAACCATTCTAGAAAATCCCACTTTACTTGATCACAGGGATTCAATTGCCCTTGGAAACTCGCTCAGGAGAAACCACGATTTACTAAAGAGGCCTCCATAGTGATTTAGCGACAGATTCTGTGTATTTTTTTTTTTTTTTCTGTTTTTGGCCAAGCAGGGAGGCACGTGCGGTCTCAGTTCCCAGACCGCGGAAGGAAACCACGGCACATGCAGCGGGAGCACTAAGTCTCACCCGCTGGACCGCGAGGGAAATCCCTCGGTTTCCTTTTGGATTTGATTGATTTTGGACTTTGGGGAC
>NW_011491701.1:0-7836 GCF_000754665.1 Bison bison bison | reverse complement strand
ATAGAAGGAGGCGACAGAGGATGAGATGGTTTGATGGCATCACCAAATTAATGGACACGAGGTTGAGCAAACTCCTGGGGGATAGTGAAGGACAGGGAAGCCTGGCGTGCTGCAGTGCATGCAGTTGCAAAGTGAAGTGGCTCTTTGTGACCCCATGGACTGTAGCCAACCAGGTTCCTCCATCCATGGGATTCTCTAGGCAAGAATACTGCAGTGCGTTGCCATTCCCTTCTCTTGGGGAACTTCCCGACCGAGGGAGCAAACCCATGTCTCTTGCATTGGCAGGCGGATTCTTTACCACTGAGCCTCCTGGGAAATCATGAGAGAAGCTTAAACAATTCTGAGAATGACCAAAGAAATGAAAACAAATGGACTCTGGAACTGAAGGTTAACTGTATTTACAACAATCAAGATGACACACATCAGACCAGTGATGACCACTTTTAAGATGGTTGTCAGAGCTGACTACACTGTTTCTGCCTGTAGCCCCCTCCCTCCATCTATAAAAGCTGTCGCTCATTAATTGTCCAGGGTGGGAGGTGAGGGGAGTCAGCCATTGGAGAGACGTCTGGCCCGCCTCCACAGTTGTTGGAGAAGGAAATGGCAACCCAGTCCAGTACTCTTGTCCGGAAAATGCCATGGACGGGGGAGCCTGGTAGGCTACAGTCCATGGGGTTGCAAAGAGTTGGACTTGACTAAGCAACTACACTTTCACTTTCAACAGTTTCTGGCATCCAGTTTAAAGCTAACTTTCCTTTCCCCCAACCTTTGTTGCTGCTCGGGCCACAGGGCTCCTCTCCAGTCGTGGGGCACAGGCTTCTCGCTGCAGTGACCTCTCTTGTGCGGACCCCAGGCTCTCGGGGCTCTGGGCTTCAGTAGTGGCAGCTCCCAGGCTCGGTGGTTGTGTCGCATGGCCTATGCTCTGGAGCCCTGTGACCTTCTCGGGTCAGGGATGGAACTCGTGTCCTCTCATTGGTAGGCACAGCCTTTCCCTCCGAGCCCCCGGGGAAGCCCTATTATCCACTTTCTTAACTACTACTTAACTGCGTCTGTGTTTTGAAGTCTTATTCATATTTCATCGTATTAACTTCTTGTGTTGATTCTTCGATAATGGTTCTAATACCCCTGTTTCTGAAGAGACCCAGTCTTTATATTCTATATTGCTTCTTTGAATTAGTTGCCTCCATCTTGGGCCTGTAAGTTAACATCCTTTGAGATAGAAGGAGGCGACAGAGGATGAGATGGTTTGATGGCATCACCAAATTAATGGACACGAGGTTGAGCAAACTCCTGGGGGATAGTGAAGGACAGGGAAGCCTGGCGTGCTGCAGTCCATGGAGTTGCAAAGTGAAAGCAAGTGAAGTGGCTGTTTGTGACCCCATGGACTGTAGCCAACCAGTTTCCTCTGTCCATGGGATTCTCTAGGCAAGAATACTGCAGTGCATTGCCATTCCCTTCTCTTGGGGAACTTCCCCACCGAGGGAGCAAACACATGTCTCCTGCATTGGCAGGCGGATTCTTTACCACTTAGCCTCCTGGGAAACCATGAGAGATTCTGAGAATGACCCAAGAAATGAAAAGAAATGGACCCTGGAACTGAAAGTTAACTGTATTTACAACAATCAAGATGACACACATCAGACCAGTGATGACCACTTTTAAGATGGTTGTCAGAGCTGACTACACTGTTTCTGCCTGTAGCCCCCTCCCTCCATCTATAAAAGCTGTCACTCATTAATTGTCCAGGGTGAGAGGTGGGGGGAGTCAGCCATTGGAGAGACGTCTGGCCCGCCTCCACAGTTGTTGGAGAAGGAAATGGCAACCCAGTCCAGTACTCTTGCCTGGAATGCCATTGATGGAGGACCCTGGTAGGCTACAGTCCACGGGGTTGCAAAGAGTTGGACATGACTGAGTGACTCTCTGATGCTTTCTGATGCTTTCTTCAGGATCCTCTCCATTTATTGCTTCTCCTGCACCTTCTCAAAGGCCACCTGGGCTGGGGTCCGCTTATCGAGCTGGCGCCCAGCTCCTCCTCCTGGTTCTTCCGGATTTTTCCCATCGTTTCCAGGAGTTTTGCCTTGTCTATGTCCTTTTTCTTCTTCCGCCACTAACCAAACTAGTTAAAACTTTCAGATACCTATGCTTTGACTCCTTCCAACTCTCCAGGTAAATGAGAAAAGTATTTGATAGACCAGGAAAATCAATCTTACTACCAAAAAGTGCACGGGCTTCCCTGGTGGTAAAGAATCTGCCTGCAATACAGGAGACCTGGCTTTGATACCTGGGTTGGGAAGATCCCTTGGAGAAGGGAACAGCTACCGACTCATCTTCTGGCGTGGAGAATTCCATGGACTGTATATCCACGGGGTCACAAAGTGTCGGACATGACTGAAAGACTTTCACTTTACTTCTTTCCCAGCTGAGCCACAAGGGAAGCCCAAGAATACTGGAGTGAGTAGCGTATCTCTTCTCCAGCAGATCTTCCTGACCCAGGAATTACTACAGCATCTCCTGCATTGCAGGTGGATTCTTTACCACCTGAGGTATCAGAGACGTCTACCAGAAAACCAACATGGAGGCCTCTTTGATAAATTGTGGGTTTTTTCCAGTGGAGTGTCTGTGTGAAACTGGATCCGTGGATAAATTGGATTCTCTAAAATGAGGTCATATAAATGGCTTGAACCACCCTTGCACAATCGCTGTGCTGATGGGGTAACAAGCAGGGACCCTTGCCATTTCCCTCGGCTCTCTATAAATAGAGATGTTTCAGCCCCAGACACATTCTGATAGCCAGTCACCGACATGAGGAGCCTGACGGCAAGAGGGCTCCTAGGAGGTAAGTGATGAGTGAGAACGTCTAAGGAGAAGGTATGGGAATCAATACAGAAGGAGGTGGTGGGTTTCAGAAGGCTGGGTTTTCTACTCACCTTGCATCAGCTCAAAGATCTTGTGAAAGCGGTGGATCTCCCTTAAACTCCATATTAACTACGGTTGACTGCTGAGCTCTCTGTGAGGAAGAGAACTTCCTCACAGACTTTAAACATGTAAATGGAACTTGGGAACTATAATGGAACACAGATCCTTCTCTTGCAGAAAAGACATTTTAAATAAGAGGTCTTTCAGGTTCCCCCTGCCTGCCTCCATCTGATTTATAGGTTTATAAATCACCTTGATTTATAGGGTGTTGCCACCCTCCATGCTGTGGTGTGGTGTGCTGCATTAATTCGTCAAGGCTTTCTGATCCCTGGCCCCCTGGGCGAAGCAGAGATGTTCGTCTGTGTTCATTGCTGTTAACCCACACAGAGGGAACCTCTCGGATTTACACAGGAGAACGATATTGTCCCAATTCCATTTCAGAAAACTGACCCCCCACTTTTGTCCATTTAGAAATCCGAATCCACAGATGGGCAGCATGGACGCCTACGAGCAGGTCCAAAAGGGACCCCTGAAGCTGAAAGGAGTCACAGAGCTTGGCGTGACCAAGTGGAAGAAGAAAAAGGACACAGACAAGGCAAAACTCCTGGAAACGATGGGGAAAATCCAGAAGAACCAGGAGGAGGAGCTGAGGCGCCACCTCGATAAGCGGACCCCAGCCCAGGTGGCCTTTGAGAAGGTGCGGGAGAAGCGACAAATGGAGAGGATCCTGAATAAAGCATCCAAAACCCACAAGCAGAGAGTGGAGGGCTTCAACAGACACCTGGACACACTCACGGAGCACTATGACATTCCTAAGGTCAGCTGGACCAAGTAGCCGCCCCACCCAGGAGATGGAGTATTGTCCAGGGGAAGCAGGAAGCAGAGTTGGGGTCATCTCTGGAGCCTTTGGAAACAGTCTTTTACACACATCCTTTTGAGCCTTCTGCTGAGCCAGTGGTTATCAAAGTAATGGGCCCTTATTCTGGAACCGCATTAAAGAGAGACGGCCCTTTAAATTACAAAAAGAAAAAAGCAACATCAATGTGCAATGGTTCATGCAGCCTCTGGACGTGTGTATTCACTAGGAGACCCACTGGGGAGAAGCCCTACGGCTGTGATCTCTGCCCCAAGAAGTTCCCCCACAACTCCACGCTGCACGGTCACCAGAGGACCCACACCCAAGAGAAGCCTTTCTGCTGTGAGCACTGTGAAAAAGCTTTCAACCACAGTGGGAACCTCAGTGGTCCCACTCTGGGCTCGAGCTCTACATGTGCCCTGAGTGTCACCTGCCTTCTGCTCCCTGGGTTCTCTCACATCCCACCAGGAAACCCATTCTGAGCCACTGGCCCAGGACCCTGCCCTCAGGTCCAAGTTGTTTCTGCTTGAAGATGGAAATTCACAATGATTTGTCACTTCTGTAACACAAAGGGTGGATGACATGAGAAGAGCTTCAGAGGATATTGGGTCCAGGGGCTTCCATTTACATGAATGAGGAGGATATTTGAGTGATGGCTTATGGTTCCCTTTGGATTTTGTTTCCTACTTTAGTGTAGTCTGTTTCAATCAGTTTTTGCTTTCTTTTGTTATTCTTTTACTCAAAGCATTTCTCATTAGTTATCAGAACTTCATCATGAAACTGAGCCTACTGTTGACTGCCTTCCTGTTAGGTGGGACTTCATGTAAAACTGCATGTTCCTGGCACAGAGGCCAGGCTCTGGCGTGGAATTTAAATTTGAATAAACACATTTTTGTCAAAGAGTGTCTGGTATCTTCTAAGACTTTTCTACAGGGAATAGGTGATAGCCGTGGTTTTGCCTACATGGCTATTACTATGCTGAGGTAGATTGACTCACGCCATACTTGTTCGGGGATTTCTTCCCAAGGTGTTTTGAAAAAGGAAGGATTCCGAAAGTGATAGGTGTCATTGTTTTTTCCTATTGATGTACAACTTCTACTCTGTAAAAAGCCTACTAGAAATCGGGTCTTCTCACACCTTAGCCCATCGGATGATTTTAGAAAAGCCTTTGAAGACTTATCTCACAAGAACAGAAAGAAGACAGGAGTCAAACCAATGTGGCTCCCACCATCATGTCTATGACTCCGTCAAACTCTCCAGGCAGTGAGACCAAAAATTCAAGAGATCATTAAAACCGGTCCGTTCACCCCAAAATGCAGTCCCCAAAGTCCAAAATCAATGAAATCCAAAAGGAAACCGAGGGATTTCCCTAGCGGCCCAGCGGGTGAGCCTCAGCGCTCCTCTGCAGGTGGCGTGGTTTCCTTCCGCGGTCTGGGAACTGAGACCGCACCTGCCCCCTGATTGGCCAAAAACAGAAAAAAAAAAATACACAGAATCTGTCTCTAAATCACTATGGAGACCTCTTTAGTAAATCGTGGTTTCTCCTGAGCGAGTTTCCATGGGCAATCAAATCCCTGTGATTAAGTAAAGTGGGATTAGCTAGAATGGTTTGCCCCGCCCTCAACGAATCCATGCGCGGATTGGGTAACAGGCCGGGAAGTCCGGCATTTCTTCCAGCTCCATAGAGAGACGTTTCTCCGCGGACCGAGTTTGAGAGCAAGTCCCCGACTGAGGAGGACAAAGGCGAGAAGGCTTCAAAGAGGTAATTGATGGGAAATGTGTAAAGAGAACGCTCCAAAGTCAGGACCCGTGGAAGTGGGTTTCAGTAAGTCCTGGCTTTCTGTTCACCTTGCATTCGCTCAGAGACCGCGTGAAATCCACCGATCTCCCTCCGGCCACACGGGAACTGTGGTTCATTTGTGGAATCTTCTGTGAGATGAGATTGTTTCCACACTCCATGGTGTCGTGTGGTGTGCTTCATTTTTTCAACAAGGGCTTTAAAGCACTGCCCTGTGGACAGTTTTGACCACACAGTTTCTTGTACTATAAGATGGATGTCGGAGGAATAAGAGAATGGATTCTTGTCCCTGGTGTGAAATTCTGAGGGGGGAATAATGTCCAGTATTGGGATGAGGGATGGTAGGGTGGATGAAAATAAAACTAATTGGCTGCATTCGTTTATCTTTTCCCCCCCATATTTCTGAATACTGAATCTATTACTGAGGAAAAGCAAAAGGAAATTCCTTTCCATCGGGGTCAGTTGTGCACCCACTTCTAGACAATTTGCCCAGAGTCCTACTGAAAAGCTCTACAGTCGGTATGGCTGAGAACCAGACAAGGGGTCGTGGCCCCTTCGCGGACACCCCCAGAGCAGAGTCGCCAGCGTCGGCGCCACACAAAGACACCCGAAGGGAAAACCCCAACTCCGACCGTGAAGAGTTGCGAGTTCGCTTCAGAACGTTTAGGAGCTCGGACGAATCCGACCGGATCAAGGCTCTGAGGAGGCTCCGTGAACTCTGCAGTCTGTGGCTGAGGCCGGATCTTCACACCAAGGAGGACATGGTGGACAGGCTGGTGCTGGAGCAGTTCGTGATGTGCATGCCGCCGGACATCCAGGTCTTAGTCAAAAGTAGTGGTGCCGAGACTTGTAAGGATCTGGAGGAGGTGCTGAGAAAGAAGCAGAAACTGCAGAAATGGGTGAGTGGGACCCTAGTGACCCTGTGAGACAGGGAACGGTGGCATGAGGGGCTGCGAGCTGGGAGATAAAGCAGAAGGATCAGAGGGCTTGGCTCTAAATCAGTGATTCCCACAGGCGTGAGACCTTGGCCTGTGGCATCACTGGAGATGTTTCTTTGGTCCTCACTTTGAGCGTGTTGGTCTTTCAAATGTCATTCCCAAGAGGTGGGCTCCTAGAGTGGGATACACAATGAATACCTTTTTGGATTTTGTGAAGGGAGACTGATTCTATCTGAATTTTTCCTCACAGGCTGGTGTCCGTGTCCAAGGCGAGGATTTTTTGATGCCAGTCTCGGGTGTTGAGATGTTAGGATCTGAGGTCAGTGAGGGGCACGGTGAAGGAGACCGAGCCAGGGAGCCTCAGTCTACAGTCAGTGTGGTCCCTCCAGACGAGGGCCAGCCGGAAAGGCAAGACAGGCAGCATCTGCCAGGAGCCAAGGACCTTTCGACGGGGCAGGTGAGTGTGATGTCCTGACCTCCAGTCTGGGAACAGGTAGAAGAGGGTCGGATGGGCGTGGCTGCAGAAGTAATTGGGAGAACTTGGCAAAGGACAGGAATGGACCCACTGCCTCCAGGAATTCCCATGGATGCATTCAATTCCCGGCCGTTTTCCGTCCAGTGTGAGAATGAAGACAGTCCATCTTTCACAGTCCTTCACCATGAAAGCTTGTGGCCTAAGGATGAGGGCAGAGGAGTCCTGTTTCCACGGGATGCTGCTGGGTCGGTTCATCAGGGGTAAATGAACTCACAGCTGTTTCACCCATGATGGATTTCGTCAGACGCACTAATATTGGGGGATATTGTAAACACCTTGAATTTATAACAAGTTCCCCGTTGGAGTCATTTTCCTCCTCAGATTTTGGAGTATGCCTGGAGACAGTGGATATTTTGGAAATGTGAATCGGGGGAGGAGATGCTACTGACTTCTCACGAATAGAGCTATATAGTATAAAATAGAGCTATACAGTATAACAGCTATACTGCTTATCATCATATTATGCCCCAGGCCACCTTCCATGATGAAGACAAATCCAGGCAAGGTATCAAAAAGTGGTGATGTCAGGAGCCCTAGAGCCAGAATCCTCTGCTTTCAGATTCAGGGCCTGGAGAATGTGAGATGAGGTGGAGAGATATGTGCATAGATAATTGGCAGTGCCAGCTGTGAAGTCTGGACTTTCGCCAGAGGTGGTTGGTATAGATCAAGGACAGACATGGGAATCAGAAGAGGACTGCCAATCAGGGTGATGGGAAGCAGTCAGGGCATATCCCCCAAACTGATATCCAGAAAGCTGGAGTGTGAGATCAGGGTACGAGGCGGGTGGGGAAAG
>NW_011491700.1:8855-12764 GCF_000754665.1 Bison bison bison | reverse complement strand
CCATCTGATCAGTGTATGATCAGCCACGTGATCAGTGCATGATAGCCACGTGATCAGTGCATGATCAGTCATGTCATCTGTGCATGATATGTCACGGGACCAGTGTATGATATCCACCTGATGACTGCATGCGCAGTCACGTGATCAGTGCATAATAGCTACGTTAACAGTGCATGATCACCCACGTGATCAGTGAATGATAGCCACGTGATCAGTGCATGATCAGTCACGTGATGAGTGTATGATCAACCACATGAATAGTGCGTGCTCAGTCACGTGATCTGGGCCTACTGAGTTGCGTGATTCCTGCCTGCTCATCTGCTTGACTATTGCCAGCTGAGTGAGTGATTCCTGCCTGCTCAGCTGCTTGAAAATTGCCAGCTGAGCTGCGTGATATCTGTCTGCTCATCTGCTTGATAATTGCCAGCTGAGCTGCGTGATTCCTGCCTGCTCATCCGCTTGAAATTGGCCACCTGAGCCGTGAGATTCCTGCCTGCTCAGCTGCTTGATTATTGCCAGCTGAGCAACGTGATTCGTCACAACTGAGGTCCAAGATTATTGCCTGCTGATTGCCTGGTTCGTGCCTGCTCAGCTCTTGGATTATTGCCTCCTGAGGCACATCATCAGTGCATGATAGAAAAATGATCAGCACATGATCAGTCACATGATGAGAGCCATTCAGACACGTGATCACTGCATGCTCAGCCAACTGATCAGTTCAGGATCAGCAACGTGATTAGTGTATCATCAGCCACGTGATCAGTGCATGATCAGCCACGTGATCAATGTGTGATCAGCCACGTGATCAGTGCATGCGCAATAACGAGATCAGTTCATGATCAGCCATTTTATTAGTGCATGATCATCCACGTGATCAGTGCATGATCTTCCACGTGATTACTACATTCGCAGTCAAGTGATCAGTGCATGATAGCCAGGTGTTCAGTGCATGATCAGTCCCGTGATCAGTGTATGATCAGCCACATGATCAGTGCATGAGAGCCACCTGATCAGTGAATTATCAGTCACGTGATCAGTGTATGATCATCCACGTGATCAGTGCATGATCAGTCAGGTGAGCAGTGCATGATCAGCCACGTGATCACTGAATGATAGCCACGTGATTTGTGCATGATTAGTCAAGTGATCAGTGTATGATCAGCCATGGGATCAGTGCATGATAGCCTCGTGATAAGTGCATGATGAGTCACGTGAACAGTGCATGTGCAGTCACATGATCAGTGCATGAGAGCTACATGATTAGTGCATGATCAGTCACGTGATCAGTGCATGATCAGCCACGTGATAAGTGCATGATAGCTATGTAATCAGTGCATGATCAGTCAAGTGATCAGTGTATGATCAGCCACGGGATCAGTGCATGATAGCCTCGTGATAAGTGCATGATGAGTCACGTGAACAGTGCATGTGCAGTCACATGATCAGTGCATGAGAGCTACATGATTAGTGTATGATCATCCACGTGATCAGTGCATGGGCAGTCACGTGATCAGTGCATGATGAGTCACATGATCAGGGCTAGTGCAGTCTCATGAACAGTGCCTGATAGTTACATGATCAGTGCATGATCTGTCAGGTGAAAAGTGCATGATCAGCCACGTAATAAGTGCATGATAGCTACATGATCAGTGCATGATCAGTCACGTGATCAGTGCGTGAACGGTCACGTGTTCGGAGTATGATCAGCCACGGGATCAGTGCATTATTGCCACGTAATCAGTGCATGAGAGACACCTGATCAGTGAGTGATCAGTCTCGTGATCAGTATATGATCATCCACGTGATCAGTGCATGGGCAGTCACGTGATCAGTGCATGATGAGTCACGTGATCAGGGCTAGTGCAGTCTCATGAACAGTGCATGATAGTTACATGATCAGTGCATGATCTGTCACGTGAAAAGTGCATAATCAGCCACGTCATCAGTGCATTATCATTTACGTGATCAGTATATGATTGAACGCGTGATCAGTGCATGATAGGCACGGATCAGTGCATGATCTGTCACATGATCAATGTATGAACATCCACATGATCAGTGCATGGGCAGTCACGTGATCAGGGAATGATAGCAGCATGATCAGTGCATGATCAGTTACGTGTTCAGTGTATGATCATCCTGGTGATCAGTGCATGAGCAGTCACGTGATCAGTGCGTGATAGCCATGTGATCAGTGCGTGATCAGTTATGTGATGAGTGCATGATCAGCCACGTTATCAGTGAATGATAGCCACATGATTAGTGCATGATAGCCACGTGATCAGTGCATGATAGCCACGTGATCAGTGCATGATCAGTCATGTTATCAGTGCATGATAGCCACGTGATCAGTGGATGATCAGTTACTTGATCAGTGTATGATCAGCCACGTGATCAGTGCAGGATCAGCCACGTGATCAGTGCTTGATAGCCATCTGATCAGTGTATGATCAGCCACGTGATCAGTGCATGATAGCCACGTGATCAGTGCATGATCAGTCATGTCATCTGTGCATGATATGTCACGTGACCAGTGTATGATATCCACCTGATGACTGCATGCGCAGTCACGTGATCAGTGCATAATAGCTACGTGAACAGTGCATGATCACCCACGTGATCAGTGAATGATAGCCACGTGATCAGTGCATGATCAGTTACATGATCAGTGTATGATAATCCAATTCATCAGTGCATGCACAGTCAAGTGATCAGTGCATGACAGCCACGTGATCAGTGCATGATCAGTGACGTGATCAGTGTATGATCAGGCGCATGATCAGTGCATGAGAGCCATGTGATCAGTGCATGGTAGCCAGGTGATCAGTGCATGATCATTCACGTGATCAGTGTGTGATCAGGCCCGTGATCAGTGCATGATAGCCATGTGATCAGTGCATGCACAGTCAAGTGATCAGTGCATGACAGCCACGTGATCAGTGCATGATCAGTGACGTGATCAGTGTATGATCAGGCGCATGATCAGTGCATGAGAGCCATGTGATCAGTGCATGGTAGCCAGGTGATCAGTGCATGATCATTCACGTGATCAGTGTGTGATCAGGCCCGTGATCAGTGCATGATAGCCATGTGATCAGTGCATGCACAGTCAAGTGATCAGTGCATGATAGGCCACGTGATCAGTGTATGATCAGCCACGTGATCATTGTATGGTCAGCCACGTGATCAGTCCATGATAGCCACTTGATCAGTGCATGATCAGTGACGTGATGAGTGTATGATCAGGTGCGTGATCAGTGCATGATAGCCATGTGATAAGTGCATGCACAGTCACGTAATCAGTGCATGATAGCCTGGTGATCAGTGCATACACAGTCAAGGGATCAGTGTGTGACAGCCACGTGATCAGTGCATGATCAGTGACGTGATCAGTGTATGATCAGGCGCTTGATCAGTGCATGATAGCCATGTGATCAGTGCATGCAGAGTCACGTGATCAGTGCATGTTCAGTCCCATGATCATTGCATGTTCAGTCACGTGATCAGTGCCTGATAGCCACGTGATAAGTGCATGATCAGTCCCGTGATCAGTGCACGATAGGCCACGTGATCAGTGCATAACAGCCACGTGATCAGTGCATAATCAGTCACGTGTTCAGTGTATGATCAGCAACGTGATCAGTGCATTATAGCCACGTGATCAGTGCATGAGAGCCACCTGATCAGTGAGTGATCAGTCTCATGATCAGTGTATGATCATCCACGTGATCAGTGCATGGGCAGTCACGTGATAAGTGCATGATGAGTCACGTGATCAGGGCTAGTGCAGTCTCATGAACCGTGCATGATAGTTACATGATCAGTGCATGATTTTGTCACGTGAAAAGTGCATAATCAGCCACATCATCAGTGCATTATCATTTACGTGATCAGTATATGATTGAACGC
>NW_011491700.1:4197-6962 GCF_000754665.1 Bison bison bison | reverse complement strand
ATGATTAGTGTATGATCATCCACGTGATCAGTGCATGGGCAGTCACGTGATCAGTGCATGATGAGTCACATGATCAGGGCTAGTGCAGTCTCATGAACAGTGCCTGATAGTTACATGATCAGTGCATGATCTGTCAGGTGAAAAGTGCATGATCAGCCACGTAATAAGTGCATGATAGCTACATGATCAGTGCATGATCAGTCACGTGATCAGTGCGTGAACGGTCACGTGTTCGGAGTATGATCAGCCACGGGATCAGTGCATTATTGCCACGTAATCAGTGCATGAGAGACACCTGATCAGTGAGTGATCAGTCTCGTGATCAGTATATGATCATCCACGTGATCAGTGCATGGGCAGTCACGGGATCAGTGCATGATGAGTCACGTGATCAGGGCTAGTGCAGTCTCATGAACAGTGCATGATAGTTACATGATCAGTGCATGATCTGTCACGTGAAAAGTGCATAATCAGCCACGTCATCAGTGCATTATCATTTACGTGATCAGTATATGATTGAACGCGTGATCAGTGCATGATAGGCACGGATCAGTGCATGATCTGTCACATGATCAATGTATGAACATCCACATGATCAGTGCATGGGCAGTCACGTGATCAGGGAATGATAGCAGCATGATCAGTGCATGATCAGTTACGTGTTCAGTGTATGATCATCCTGGTGATCAGTGCATGATCAGTCACATGAGCAGTGCACGCGCAGTCACGTTATCAGTGCCTGATAGCCAGGTGATCAGTGCATGATCAGTCCCGAGATCAGTGCATGATCAGTCACGTGATCAGTGCATGATAGCCACGTGATCAGTGCATGATCAGTCCCGTGATCAGGGCATGTGTAGTCACGTGATCAGTGTATGATGAGCCATGTGTTCAGTTCATGATAGACAAGTGATCAATGCATGATAGCTACGAGGTCAGTGCATGCTCAGTCACATGAGCAGTGCACGATCACCCACGTGATCAGTGCATGATAGCCACGTGATCTGTGCATGATCAGTCAAGTGATCAGTGTATGATCAGCCACGGGATCAGTGCATGATAGCCTCGTGATAAGTGCATGATGAGTCACGTGAACAGTGCATGTGCAGTCACATGATCAGTGCATGAGAGATACATGATCGGTGCATGATCAGTCACATGATCACTGCATGATCAGCCACGTGATCTGTGCGTGATAGCCAGGTAATCAGTGCATGATCAGTCACATGAGCAGTGCACGCGCAGTCACGTTATCAGTGCCTGATAGCCAGGTGATCAGTGCATGATCAGTCCCGAGATCAGTGCATGATCAGTCACGTGATCAGTGCATGATCAGCCAGGTGATCAGTGCATAACAGCCACGTGATCAGTTCATGATCAGTCACGTGTTCAGTGTATGATCAGCCACGTGATCAGTGCATTATAGCCAAGTGATCAGTGCATGATAGCTACGTGAGCAGTGCATGTTCAATCACGTGACCAGTGTATGATCACCCACGGGATCAGTGCATGATAGCCACCTGATCAGTGAATTATCAGTCACGTGATCAGTGCATGATCAGCCACGTGATCTGTGCGTGATAGCCAGGTAATCAGTGCCTGATCAGTCACGTGAGCAGTTCATGTGCAGTCACATAATCAGTGCATTATAGCTACATGATCAGTGCATGATCAGTCACATGAACAGTGCATGTCAGCCACGTCATCAGTGCATGCTAGCCAGGTAATCAGTGCATGATCAGTCACATGAGCAGTGCACGCGCAGTCACGTTATCAGTGCCTGATAGCCAGGTGATCAGTGCATGATCAGTCCCGAGATCAGTGCATGATCAGTCACGTGATCAGTGCATGATAGCCACGTGATCAGTGCATGATCAGTCCCGTGATCAGTGCATGATCAGCCAGGTGATCAGTGCATAACAGCCACGTGATCAGTTCATGATCAGTCACGTGTTCAGTGTATGATCAGCCACGTGATCAGTGCATTATAGCCAAGTGATCAGTGCATGATAGCTACGTGAGCAGTGCATGTTCAATCACGTGACCAGTGTATGATCACCCACGGGATCAGTGCATGATAGCCACCTGATCAGTGAATTATCAGTCACGTGATCAGTGCATGTGCAGCCACATGATCAGTGCATGACAGCTACGTCATCAGTGCGTGATCAGTCACGTGAACAGTGCATGATCAGCCCCGTGATCACTGATTGATAGCCACGTGATTTGTGTATGATCAGTCAAGTGATCAGTGTATGATCAGCCACGGGATCAGTGATTGATAGCCTCGTGATCAGTGCATGATGAGTCACGTGAACAGTGCATGTGCAGTCACATGATCAGTGCATGATAGCTACATGAGCAGTGCATGATCAGTCACATGATCACTGCATGATCAGCCACGTGATCAGTGCGTGATAGCCAGGTAATCAGTGCCTGATCAGTCACGTGAGCAGTGCATGTGCAATCACATGATCAGTGCATGATAGCTACGTGATCAGTGCATGATGAGTCACGTGAACAGTGCATGTGCAGTCACATGATCAGTGCATGATAGCTACATGATCAGTGCATGATCAGTCACATGATCACTGCATGATCAGCCACGTGATCAGTGCGTGATAGCCAGGTAATCAGTGCCTGATCAGTCACGTGAGCAGTGCATGTGCAATCACATGATCAGTGCATGATAGCTACGTGATCAGTGCATGATGAGTCACGTGAACAGTGCATGTGCAGTCACATGATCAGTGCATGATAGCTAC
>NW_011491700.1:0-622 GCF_000754665.1 Bison bison bison | reverse complement strand
AACGTGATTCGTCACAACTGAGGTCCAAGATTATTGCCTGCTGATTGCGTGATTCGTGCCTGCTCAGCTCTTGGATTATTGCCTCCTGAGGCACATCATCAGTGCATGATAGAAAAATGATCAGCACATGATCAGTCACATGATGAGAGCCATTCAGACACGTGATCACTGCATGCTCAGCCAACTGATCAGTTCAGGATCAGCAACGTGATTAGTGCATCATCAGCCACGTGATCAGTGCATGATCAGCCACGTGATCAGTGCAGGATCAGCCACGTGATCAGTGAATGATAACCATCTGATCAGTGTATGATCAGCCACGTGATCAGTGCATGATAGCCACGTGATCAGTGCATGATCAGTCATGTCATCTGTGCATGATATGTCACGTGACCAGTGTATGATATCCACGTGATGACTGCATGCGCAGTCACGTGATCAGTGCATAATAGCTACGTGAACAGTGCATGATCACCCACGTGATCAGTGAATGATAGCCACGTGATCAGTGCATGATCAGTTGCATGATCAGTGTATGATAATCCAATTCATCAGTGCATGCACAGTCAAGTGATCAGTGAATATAGCCTATGTGATCAGTGCATGATCAGTCACGTGATGA
>NW_011491699.1:14207-14684 GCF_000754665.1 Bison bison bison | reverse complement strand
CAGCAGTGGCCACAGGACTGGAAAAGGTCAGTTTTCATTCCAATCCCAAAGAAAGGCAATGCCAAAGCAATTAGCACAGGTATATGGAATTCAGTACTCAGTAGGTAAATGTTGGTACATTTTGCCTGTTACATAGTCATCAGATTAAATAGGGCCCCTTCATGGATCACACCCTTCTCATGGTGAAGAGGCTTACATAATTCAATAAAGCTATGAGACATGCTGTGCAGGGCCACCCAAGATGGATGGGTCATAGTGGAGAGTTCTGACAAAACACGGACCACTGGTGGAGGAAATGGCAACCATTCCAGTAGTCACTTCAAGAAGCCCATGAACAGTATAAAAAGGCAAAAAGATATGATACCGGAAGAAGAGCCACCCAGGTAAGAAAGTGTCAAATATGCTACTGGGGAAGAGCAGAGGGTGATTACTAATAGCTTCAGAAAGAATGAAGTGTCTGGGCTAAAGCAGAAATGA
>NW_011491699.1:8701-10503 GCF_000754665.1 Bison bison bison | reverse complement strand
ATCTCTAATTTTCTTGAAGAGATCTCTAGTCTTTCCCATTCTGTTGTTTTCCTCTATTTCTTTGCATTGATGGCTGAGGTATACCATAAAGTTATAGTAATTAAAATAGTATGGTATTGGCAAACAAAAGACTAATAGACCAATGGAAAAGAACTGAGATCCCAGAAATAAACCCAAGCATACACAGTCAAGCAATATTTGATGAGTAAGCCAAGGATATTTAATGGAAAGAGAGATTCTCTTCAATAAATGATACTGGAGAAATTTGATATGTACATGAATAAGAATCAAAGTTAATCTCTACCTTACACTACTCAAAAAATTGACTCCAAATGGATTAAAGACTGAACTATAAGACATGAAAGCATGAAACTCCTAAAAGAAAACAGAAGAAAACTCTTTGGCATGGGACATAGTAACGATTTTTTGAAAATCACACATAAAGCACAAGCAAAAACAAACAGGTTGAACTACATCAAACTAAAAGCTTCCCACAGCAAAGGGAATAATCAACAAAGTGAAAAGACAACCTACAGAATGGGGTAAAGTATTTGCAATATATTTATCATATATCTGATAAGGGGTTAATATACAAAGTATATAAAGAATACATTCAACTCAACAAAAAATATAAGGGGTTAATATACAAAGTATATAAAGAATACATACAAGTCAACAAAAAATAAAACCTCAAATAATCTTTACTACATTCTGAACCTTGCACATTCATACTTCATTTGAATTGTCCTCTGAGGAAGCTATATTAAATGTTCAAATCTAAGTAATAATGCAATATAATTAGTCTATATTTATGTTTGGGGAAAATTCTTTGAAGCAAATTATACAATAAGAGTTTAGCTTTAAATAAGTAGGACTAAGTACTATAAAGCAAAAAGTAGGTTAACAGGACTTTTATCTTTTAAGCTTTGATCTGGGATCAAGTGAACCATTAAGTCCCCTTATCAGCTTGCTGGTACCTGTACATATCAAACGAAAGGTACTCCTTGTCAAGATGGTGTACTGAGACAATAGTAAAAATGAAAACAAAAGCAACCTTCTGCCTCAAACACAAAATAGATGTTAGATAAAATATGACAAAATCATTTAAAAATGCCTGGTCAAGATTAAAAATAGGAAGAGAAAATATCTTTATAAAAACCAAGAAGGAACTCAAAAGTTAGAATGGCAGGCAGATATTGACATAGAACAGCTCTTATAGGTGACAAGGACAGGTCTTGGAGTATTTGTATTTTAACATCTATTCAAGGATAGCAAATAAAGGTTCAGGACCGTGTAGAAAGCTAGAATTGAGCTTCCTCCCTAAAGCTACATGCCCCTCCCCACCCCCACAAAAAAAAACATGTCCTTTATGTGAAACAGAGAACCACAAAACTCTACCTAGGAGCCAATGGAAGAAGCAGAATAGGTTGTCATACTCTTGTCAGTATGGGTAAAGAAAAGAGCCAGTTGCAAGAATGGGTTCCCAAATCTGCATTATCCATGGAAGTGAGACTCAAATTCATGGTACTTGCATGGTTCAGGAAACTGAAGCAAGAAATAAAAAAAATATGTTTGAAGCAAGAAGATTCTATAGGGATCTGAAAAAAAGGGCCAAATTGACCTACAGGATTTCATCTGCTACCAAAGGGTCTAGGATACATACTAAAATAACTTCCTCTGAAGACTAGTTCACATTCAAGACTTACAAGAAAACAAAACACTGTGAATGAGATTTTGGACTCAAGACTAGAAATAATTCAGCATTTAAAATGTATTTAATTTAAGCTCTTTTTGAAATTATT
>NW_011491699.1:4380-6842 GCF_000754665.1 Bison bison bison | reverse complement strand
ATTAGCCCTGGCTCGCCACAACTAGAGAAAGCCTGCATGCAGCAACCAAGACCCAGCACAGCCAAAAATAAATAAATAAAAAAATCTTAAAAAAAAAGGAATTAAAGTACCCTAAAAGCATTTTATTTTTTAGGAGGAGAGAAATACAGATTAAATTTAATCTGTATTAAGTATAAAGATAAAACCATCAAAAGAATAGAAACAAAATGTGTATCAAACCAAGAGAGGGGAGAAAAGGAATAAGGAATCCTTAATTACTCCAATGAGTAAGTAAATGAGAAAAAAATACAAGTAATTCACCACAAAGGCCAATTCAATCAGTTCCAAGAATACAGTGCCATATAGACTTCTTTCTTTAACCACAACTAATGCAATTAGAAGTCAATAATTATAGCAAAAATGTGGACTCTAAAGAACTTAAAAATGAAATATGGATTAAAGAAGAGATCATGATGGATACAGTATTTGCAATAAACAGCACTGAAAGGAATACTTATAGAAATTGTGGGATTTGGTTTAAGGGGAGTATTTGGGGGAAATTTTATAGTTTTAAATACATATTTAGAAAATAGAAAAAAATTGAAATTAATGAGGTAAAAGTTCAAATAAAGAGTAAAGAAAAATAACAGTAAGCAGTACTAAAGCAGAAAGAAAAGAAAGATAATAATAAAAATCAAAAAGAAACATTAATAAAAACAACAGAAATGATCAACAACATGAGAAGTTGGTTCTCTACAGACAAATAAATATTGGAGGACATTACTATAGATTTTATAGAAATTTAAAGATAATAAAATAATACTGTGAACAGTGAGTGTAGGCCAATACATTTGGAAATGTAGATAGAATGAATAATTTCCTTTAAAAATGTACTTAAATCAATCAAGAAGAATATCACAGTAAAAGTACTAGAGAAATTCAATAGTAGCAAAAAAAGAAAAAACTAACCACTAAGCCAAGGAATTTTTGGGACTATTTTCCAAAACAAACTTTAAAGGAAAAAATAAAATAATATGTATGTATTTATTATATTTTTAAACAACTTTACTAAGGCATAATTGAAATTCAAAAAACTGCATATATTTAATGTTTACAATTTGATGAGTTTGGACATAAACATATACTTGTGAAACCATCACCACAAATGAGGTAATAAACATACATAACCTTCAAAAGTTTTCTCTTACCCCATTTTGTTTGCCTGTTTGTTTGGTAAGAGTACTTAACATGAGATCTACCCCCTTAACAAATTTTTTAAGTGCACAGAACTATTAACTGTAGGCACAGTGTTATAGAAAGCTTTCTAGAACTTACTCATCATACAAAACTAAAACTTTAAGCCATTGAACAGTAACTCCCTACTTCTTCTTTCCAACCCTTTGCAACCACCATTCCACTATCTGCTTCTATGAGCTTGACTATTTTAGATATCTTATATAAATGGGATCACACAGTATTTGTTTTTATGTGTCGGTTTATTTTACTTAGTATAATATCCTGAAGGTTGGTCCATGTTGTTGTATGAGATGGATTTCTTTTTTCCTTTTTAAAGGCCAAATAATAATATTCCATTGTGTGTAATACCACACTTTCTTTATCCATTCACATGTCAATAGACATTTTTGTTGTTTCCATATATTGGCTATTTTAAATAATGCTGTGATGAACATGGGAGTGCAGCTATCTCTTCAAGATTCAGCTTTCATTTCCTTTGGATATGTATCCAGAAGTTGGATTACTGGATCATTCATTCCCACCAACACTTTTCTTGACATCCTCGCTGACATTTAACTTTCATCTTTTTTTAAACATCTGTCTTCCCTCCCTACCACATCACTCATTGTAAGCTCCACAATATCTTTTGTCTTTTTGAAAATAGCTATTCTAACAGGTGCGATGTGATAGCTCACTGTGGTTTTTATTTTGATTTTTCTCATGACTAGTGATGTTGAGCATCTTTTTATATAAGTGTTGGCCATCTGTATGCCTTTTTTGGAAAAATGTCCATTCAGGACCTTTACCCATTTTTAAATCAGGTTATTTGGGTTTTTTTATGTAGTCCCACTTGTCAATTTTTGCTTTGGTTGCCTGTGCATCATACCCAAGAAGTCATTGCCAAAATCAATGTCAGGGGGGTTTTCCCCAATGTTTTCTTCTAGGAGTTTTGTAGTTTCAGGTCTCATGCTTAAGTCTTTAATACATTTTTAGTTGATTTTTGTATATGGAGTAAGGAAAGGGTCCAATTTCATCCTTTTGTATGAAATGCAGATATACAGCTTTCCAAACTTTCCTGTTTGTTGAAGAGACTTTTATTTATTGTAGATTCTTGGCACTCTTGTTGAAGATCGGTTGACCATGACTTTATTGGGTCAATTCAGGGCCCTCTATTCTGTTCCTGGAGAAGGAAATGGCAACCCACTCCAGTGTTCTTGCCTGGAGAATCCCAGGGACAGAGGAGCCTG
>NW_011491699.1:2167-2342 GCF_000754665.1 Bison bison bison | reverse complement strand
AGTAACATGGATATTTACATTACCATATGTAAAACAGATGATCAATGGGAATTTGCTATATGGCTCAGGAAACTCAAACAGGGGCTCTGTGTCAACCTAGAGGGGTGGAATGGGGAAGGAGATGGGAGGGAAGTTCAAGAGGGAGGGGATATGTGTATACCTATGGCTGATTCAT
>NW_011491699.1:0-2067 GCF_000754665.1 Bison bison bison | reverse complement strand
GTTTTTTTAAGTTTTTAAAGTCTCATCTCCATCCCTCAATAAAGTATACTTATATTCACTGGGTGCTTTGGAAGGAGCTCTCAGGTGGACTGCTTACTACATCTTGGACTTCCTATCCTGAGGCTGTATCAGTTAGGTCAGGACCATGATGGAATTTTCTGTGTAGTTTTCTAGAATGTAAGTCAAATATGAACTGCTTGAGTTTTTCAGGAATTACTACATTACTGAAGTCTGCAAACACATGCATATGCCTAAAGTTGTCAATAGCTTTCACAGGGCAATCTGTATGTGCGGAAGACAATGTTTAAATGTGTCACCATCAGCATGTAAAAATTTATTGTACCGTTTTCACTTATTAATTGTTGGCCTACTTCATTCTGGAACATTTCTAAACTTTTTGTATCTTCTTTCATACAGTGGAACCATATCAGAAAAGGCAGTCTTTCCTCTGTCAATCCCTCTCCATTTTCAAATGCTATTTCTCAGACAAGAGGAACACATTTATCTTGAATCCAATTATATATCTCATCAGAATTTGTCATAGATTCCAAGTACAACATATTTGGAGCAGAAAGCCCTGATGGTTTGTAGATTATGTTGTCTCCATTGTATCTTTCTGGTTCTGAAACAACCCCAAATGCAGCTAGCTAGGAAGGCACAATCATTAGGCAAAATATTTGCTACTCTTTCAAAAACTCTATAGTTTTCTGAATCTTTTTGCTCAAAATATCTAATGATATTTCTTTTGCTGCGGACAAGAGTGGTGATTTCTGCTAAGTCATGAAGTTCTTGAAGGGGTCACTTTTTTGTTGCCTGATGTAATCTGCAAGTTCTTTCTCTTATCACTACCCCTGTATCTTCTCTTCATCATCTTCCCATTATGCAACAATTTGAAGGTTGTGTATTTGCTTATCCTGTATCTCTGTGTTATATCAGCATGCTGATCGCAATTAACTTTGGCAAACACTACTTTATTTGCATTTGTATATTCTTCCTTAATGACATTGGAAGCTTCCTCAAAAATTGTGTGCAACAATCTGCTTTTTTTTTTTTTTACCTACTTTTTGTTCCATAGAACCATGGAAGCATGCAAGTAATACCTCGTTTGTCTTGGTTTCTGAGACAGACAAGAGCGAAGCTCTAGACTAGCAATATTCCATGGCACTTTCTGACAGTTTTCTTTGGCTCCAATACTTGCATATTTTTCTAAGATTTTTTTTCCTTCTTTTACATTGTTTTCTTCTTTTTTGTATTACTTTAGTAATGTTCATGTCTACAAACTCAGGTGAATAAAAATTAGGTACATTAAAGTATAATGTTCAAGGTTTCACATAATGAGAAAATCCCAGAATTAGAGGAATCAGAGATCTTGATCACAATATCATCATGGGAATCAAAGCAGTTAGAATTGCATTGTAATATTTACGAGAACTGAACCAAGACCTGAGATCCATGGCATTACATAAGAAACTTCTCCAAAGTCCCATTTTTGTCCCTCTCCTCTTGAGTGGAGTAATTGGAAGGCTACTGAGAATCCACTAAAGACCATGATTTTATTTTGGCTAAGATAATAAAGAGCCATCCTAATGGAAACTGGCCAAGGGCTTTGCCAGTTTCTTTAGGGCCAGTTCTGACATCTGGCCATGTCAGCATGTCACACAATAAGACTCCTTAAAAATATAAAACCAAAAAAGAAGGTAACCAATTCATAATAAAGATTTATTAAGTTATTGAAGGGAACAAGCTACCTTATTCATTCCACTTAACACTGAAAATTTAACATCAGTTTAACATTTCAAGGCTCTATTCTCCTCTTCCTTCAAGAAGACTTCTCTGATTCTGCCAATGAGAAGAAATTTTCCTCTTTTCAGAAATCTACAGCTGTACTTCTCATATTTAATGGGCATATATGAATCAGCCAGGTACACTGCTAAAGTGCCAGTTCTCAATCAGTAGGCCTAAGGTGAGGACACTGGAAGAAGCAAGATCTACAACCCACTTCTACAAATACCTTAAGGGCACCTATCACTCTCACTTTGGAATTCTAATTATTTACACATATACCTT
>NW_011491698.1:14386-15094 GCF_000754665.1 Bison bison bison | reverse complement strand
TTTAGTATTGGTGGAGGTGCAGAAACTTTCCAAACAGAGCTAGACAATCTACTTGTGCTGGGGAGGAAGTCCTTTCCTTGAACTTGGCCCCACACTTTTTTAAAGCTTACCTGGGAGGAAGGCAAGCCTTCATGCAGATGATAAATTCTTAGGTTCCCATGGTGAACACAACAGATCAGCCAAGACCTGCTGATCCCAGAAAGAAACAAACTCTTTTTGTGATATTTACTGCAGTTGGCGAGTTGTCAAGACGACCCCAGAAGGACAGGATTGGAGAAACTATGACGGATCTGATCCCAGAAATAGTTTAAGGTTTGGGGGAACGGTACATATGCGTGGGAGACAAACAATTACTCTACTGGAAAGAGCCCAGCTTTAGAGTCAGATAAAATCCCCGTCACCAGCCTCAGTTAGACTAGCTGTGTATTTGGGGAGGGCAATAGTGAGCTTCAGTTTCCTCAGTTCTAAAATGTGAATCGTCATACCTAACCCATAGGGTTATTTGGGGGCTTCCGTGAGGTAACTTGGGAATGTACCTAATAAAGTAACTGAAAAGAGTGAAGGCTCTCAATAAACAGTAGCTGTTTTTATCATGGAGGAATTTATTCATCCTTAAAAAAGACTCTCTTTGCTAGCAAATGCATCATAACGACATGGTTACTGTTGAAAGTCGAATGTCATGGCGTTGAGAGAAAAATTCCCGACTGC
>NW_011491698.1:13682-14286 GCF_000754665.1 Bison bison bison | reverse complement strand
AGGGATGACCGCACTCTGTCATGGGCATCATCGCAGAGCTTCGTCCGCCCTCAACGGGCTGTGTCTTGGAAAGTGACAGCACGCAAGAGGCATCTCAGAGGGACCTTCGGGACAAATTCACTGCTGTCGTGTCCTCAGGGGACATCAGTGACACTCCAGGATGCAGTGAAGGCCGTTTCCTTTAGATCCAAAGAAAGTGCCCAGTGATGATGCACCTGAGAAACTGGCTGAGTAATGACATTGCCTGGAGAATCGGAAAGACCGCATGGATCAGACTTGAGGCTCTAGGAATCCGGCGATGAGTGTCCAAGCAAGCAGGCAAGTTAGTTATCCTCTAAGCCTCAGTTTCCTCATCTGTGAAATGGGGATACTAATAGTAGCTTTATTATAGGGTAGTTTTCTATATGAAATGAGATTAGCAATGCCTATAAAATGTTTAGAACTGTGCCTGGTGGATAGTGAGCCCTTTATAAATCCTAGTGATTGTTCTTCTAAGAGCTGAAAAAGGCTAGCAGCCCTTCTCTTCCCCAAATTCAAGGGCTTCAGAAAGGCTGTGTGGTGGGTCTTTCCGATATCCTCTCTTCCCTGCTTTAGCTGTCTCTCC
>NW_011491698.1:9119-10308 GCF_000754665.1 Bison bison bison | reverse complement strand
CCTAACAATAGACCTTAGGGGTCACTCCCTATCAGTACTACAGAGCAGATTTTTTAAAATAGCTGCAGAATATTACCTTGTATACATGTACCTTCCTGTCATTGCTGGACATTGTTTCTGCTTATGCTGTTTCAAAGCTACAATGTATCCCAATATCTTAGACTTTGAAACTAGCTGACTCTGAGACTGCACACAAGGTAAGGAAATGGAAATACTATATGGACATAGACACCTCTTTTGAGAAGTACAGCTGTGCGGGGGAACAGATAAATAGGGAGCCGGGACTGGGGTTAAGGAAGAGCATTCTAAAGATGGAAGATGCTGCAAGGGAATGAATGCAACAGTAATTCAGTAAAGAGTGCATGGAGGTGGGGGAGGGAGGCAGCCAGGAAGAGCCTCCCCAGTGATATTTTAGCAGGTGTAGGATAACTTAAAATGGTATGAGGCCCTGTGCTGAGAGCTGAGAACAGCAGGTTCCTAAACAGGCCTTCAGGAAGGTTCCAATCCAGCAGGGAAGCTATGGATGTTTCAAAGTCGGTTGCAATATTGTTAGAAAGTGGTTGATTTTGTTACTGAGGTACAAAGATCTACAAACATCCCACTGGGTGTGCCTGCTGGTGGAGTTTGCTCACACTTCCAGTGATTTCCCTGGGTTTCTGAAAAACCATTAGATTTTCCCATAGGGATTAAATGACATGCACACCCTGGAAGGCTTAAAAAAAAGGGGGGGGGGAATAAATAAATAAAATCCCAAGAAGAATTTATATTCCTGATGGCTTTGCTGATGGTCGTGTAAATTGTATATTTAATCAAAGGCACTCGAATGTCTCTTTTTTTTAACTATTGAAGAGCCATTTAAATGTCAACATAAGTGATTCCCTCCCAAATAGTGCTGTTTATACATTACTTCCCCTAATAGACCATAATGATTCATAAGGAGGCATTTCGCGCCTCTAAATTGTAGGCCTATTGAAATATAAATTAAGATGATAAATAATTTGACCTTACCTGAGAGTACTAAGTATTTACATGTGTCAAATACGAAATTACCCTGAAATCAGGGTCCCTAAAAAGGCAGCCTTGCTCTCCTGGCTGAATTCAGTAAATGAAACGGGTTTAGACATCTTTAGAGAGCAGAGGAAAGAGAGGGGCAGACACAAAAGAACGGGCCCGGGGACCCGGCCGTCCC
>NW_011491698.1:5225-5900 GCF_000754665.1 Bison bison bison | reverse complement strand
GGAGGGAGGTTTGGCGTCTCCTGGATCGAGGGATCTGACCCTCCCGTCCTTACCCCACTCTGCAGGGTCCCCCCACCCCCACCCTGCTTGCGGACCGACTGTAGCGGAGCCGACCAGTAAAGTAAGATCCAGCTCCCAGGCCTAGGTTTCTGACCCTTTCCCCCATGGGCCCCACGTTCCCCCTTCTCACCGTAGATCCTATAAAAGAGGCTATACAGTTGGATGAGAGATTCCAACAAACCCTTAATATAAAAACCACACACGTGAACCACTTTCTTCTCTTCCCTCCTCTTCCTAATCCACCGGCTGATACAAAGCCCCGAATGACCAAAGGGAGGGAGAGGCAAGTCAGGGCTTCAAGGAGCGAAGTCACCGAGTGCCCCAAACTCAGGGCCCACAGACATGCACCCTAGGATCTTCATGCCTGGTCATAGCCCCTCTACCCCAGACGTCCTTCCTGGAGCACTGAGGCCTCGCGGGGGAGAAGGGGGGAAGCGTCTGCAGGCAGATCGGCCTGCGTGAGAGGGGAGGGTGGAAGGCGGGGTGGTGGGGAACCCAGCGAGAGAAGTTTCCACCACGCTCTGGTCGGCTCTGCCAAAATCCCCGGGCCCCTCCCCGCCCGCACCGCCTTCCGTTGCCACCACAAGTTTGGTTTAACGAGAGCTCGGGACAAAA
>NW_011491698.1:0-1526 GCF_000754665.1 Bison bison bison | reverse complement strand
GGGGGCGCGCGTCGAGGGCGAAGGCCGAGCCGAGTGGACCCGGAGGGGGAATCGGGGAGGGGTGGGGGAAGTGCTCCGGATTAGGCCGTTTGGAATCTCCCTCCCTGCGCTAGCCCCAAGTTTTGTTCCTGGCTGACCTTCCCTAGGCAGCTGCCCAGCTCCACTCACCTCGGTGCCCGACTTTGTGGGGGCCCAGAGGTACTTAGGGACAGGCCAGCGCCGCGTTTCCATCTGCTGGGCCGTACTCCCTTCTGGCCCCGAGCGAGGGGCTGGCGGAGCCTTCCGGATCCCTCCAGTCCCCGGGGTGCTGTCCGCGAAAGGGTTCGGGGTGGTGCGTGTCAGCGGAGTCCCGCGGCCGCCGTGGAGGGAAGCTGCCGAGAAAATGTCTCGGGCCGAAAGCCGCCTTGCAGGGTCTGCGAGCGAAGAGTTGGTGTTCTCCGCCCCCCTCTTTCCGTGGTTCCCACTCACTGCCCCTGGCTAGGTAAAATATGAGCTGGAGAGACCGCGCTAAATAAGCAGCCAGGACGGGACGTGGCGTCCGAGTTTATCTACAGGAGCATCTAGCCCAGCTCGGCGGCTTTCAGGTCTCTTAAGCCCGAACCAGGTGGGACGCAAGAGGAGGCCTCCCCAAGCCGCCAACACCCATTTCTCAGAAAGCCCCCCTCAGTGTCAACGGTAGTTCACCCACCCGTGCCTGGTCAGAGCCTGAAATCGAGCCCAGACCAGAAATTTTGAGAGGCAGTTGCTGCTACCATGTTGGGCCTGCCTTCTGGACCCTCCTCCGGAGGAGGCCCAATAACCCTTCAAAGAATAGAGCAGCCATCTTCAACCTGGAGACTCCTAAGTCTAGCAGACTCCTACCAGGGAAGGCAGCTACCTTTAGATGTTTCCAGTTAACTGAAATCCCTGGGACAAAGATGCCTTTTGCTTGAGGGATGGACCAGTGGATCTTCTAAGTGGCACCCGTGGTAAGCCCAGAGTTCTTTTACAAAGTGACCAGGAAAGACTGTTCCTGGGGGTGTTTGTGTATTTTTAAAAATACTTAAAGTAGATCACAATATATAAAATAAAAATACAGTCTCTGTAATCACCCCAATCCCACCCATTTCAGTACCCAGCATCATAGAAGAGAACAGCTGCTGAAGAGCCCCATTGGGGCCTATAAAGCTTTATAATTTAGTCCCCACATGGATGTTACAAACAAACCCCACACATCATGCTGGGATCCCAGGGTCCCCCAAACTCCAGGTAGGACCCTCACTATGGGATGCATGGCCTTTCCCCTAGGGCTTGGGCAGTGAATGAAGGTGTGGAAGAGGACTTGGCCTGCCTTACACAATTAACCTGTCGGGAAAAGGGCAACCAGGCTCCAGGCCTGCTCCTCGAAGAGCCAACCTGCTTGTCCATTTGCAGACGCTGGATAGCATGGGCAGCAGGAGAGTGCCCGAGAGCCATAGGTTCTAACTGGGAGGCCCTCCCCAGGGAACCAGCGGCAGGTGGGAGGGGGTGGCCCCTGCAGCTCGGTT
>NW_011491697.1:14749-15535 GCF_000754665.1 Bison bison bison | reverse complement strand
CATGTCTTAATCTATGAAATGTGAATAATATTAGCACCTATATCATAAAGTTGTTGAAGATTAAATTTTAAATAATCCATGTAAAGGGCATAGGAGTTTTTGATACACAGTGATCACTCAAAATAATGATGGACCAAGGCAAGAAAATAAGTATATATGGATGAAAGTTATCTTTCCTCATTCTGCACTGCTCAGAAAAAAAGTTTCTAACATAATCGCTGTTTTTTTTTTTTTTTTTTAGTTCATTTTTTGAGGAATGTTGACTTGTTGGAGACTATGTAGGAAGAGCCGATTGAATGGATGCTAAAGGATCTGTTAATGCTCTCATACAAAGAATTGAAAGATATGGAAGGCAAGAGAGCATGACTGTATTTTCTTAAGTGTTGAAACGCCACCATATAAAATAATAATTAAATTTGATCTGTATGGTCTCATATGGGAGAAAAATGAAGAAACTATAGATATGAATTAGAAGATTCAGCTTGTTTCATATTAAGAAAGATTTTTGACAATGTTATCAGATAACAAATTACACTGCCTTTTAAAAAATAAATGGCTTAACAGGTGAATTCTACCAAAAATTTACAGAAGAGCTAACACTTATTATATTAAAACTCTTCCAGAATTGAAGAGGAATGGAAACTCCTAAACTCATTCTATGAGGCCACCATCACCCAATGACCCAATGAAAAAATGGGCCAAAGAACTAAACAGACATTTCTCCAAAGAAGACATACAGATGGCTAAAAAAACACATGAAAAGATGCTCAACATCACTCATTATCA
>NW_011491697.1:10484-10864 GCF_000754665.1 Bison bison bison | reverse complement strand
TTATATATATAATGCATATATTTTGGAAAATTTATGAACTTTTACCTAGCTAAAAATGTTTATGACATTTTTATTCCATTTATTTGACTTAGTATGAACAAAATGCTAGATTTCTAATTTATATTCACACAAAACTTTGATATAATACCATGTATTTTGGCATATAGTATTACTGCTAAAATCTAGAAAATGTATTATCTTAGTGATTAAAAAATTTTTTGAATGAGGCTTGAAACGTCTGATCCAATTCTTCTAATATAAATAAATACTATGTTGTTAAAAAAGTAAACAAACAGGAAATTAACAAGTGATGCAGTATTACTGCACTTCCCAGGTGGTAAAGAACCCACCTGCCAGTGCAGGAGATGCAGGAGATGCGA
>NW_011491697.1:4724-5805 GCF_000754665.1 Bison bison bison | reverse complement strand
TTTCCATTAAAAATAACAACAAGTTGTGATTAATCAATTGGTAAGGCAACTCAATTTACTGAAAACAGACCTAAACTACATATTAATAATTCTGCAGTATTAGCAATACCTAGGTCAGTGAAATCAGCACAAGCATTGTATAAATATGAGAAGAAGGATATTATTATAGTTATAAAAGTGCTTTGTTACAACTGAGCTTGATAAAATGTATAAGCATTCATAGGATTTAATAGTACAGTATATTGCAAAATGAAAAGTGATAAACAACAAAAACTTAAGAAATTTTCTAAAATATTTTCCTGTCTTACATTATGGTAATGAAACACACTGTTTTCTATTAAAACAACTGCCTGACAAAGTGAATTTTAAAGTAATTTCCTGTCATTTTTTATTGTAATTAAGAGCAAATATTTGAATTTTCTCATAAGTTCATTTCTAAAATAATATATCACCAGCAACTTCCCAATATTTTATAGAGAAAGCTGGTGATAATAGGAAAGGAGAAAGGACAGCCTTAAGCACCAAAAATGAAAAAGATTATTTGAAAAGAATTAAAAGGGTTAATTCTTAAATCACATTCTGGGGTACTTCTATTACACTTATATTTACTCTGGCTTTCATCCTTTAAAGCTTGCATAATCAAAAGTATTCTACTTGCTAGTCGTAAGAGAGAAAATAAAATTTTACAATGGAGGGACCAAGTTGTTATCACTCTAACCAACAAACATTCACCATTACTAATAGCCTATCAACCAGACAGTATATGCCTTTTGATAAAATGCAATAAGAGATATGCTGAGGCATCTATGCAACAGAGTTGCCAAAAATCTCACCCAGCCTTTAAGCCTAACTTTCAGTTTACAGGAAATACAGGGATATGAGGAATGGATTAAATACCACCAGAAAGGAAATAACTAAATTAAGATCAAACATTCTGTATAAACAAAGTCTCTACCTCTTTTAACAGTTCAAGCTTGTAAAGAAAAGAAAATGGGAGTCTGTTAGATTAGAAAAAATTATGTGTGATGTTTGATTATATTTTGATTTGAGTAAGCTTTAAAAGACATTTTCTGGACAATAG
>NW_011491697.1:0-1048 GCF_000754665.1 Bison bison bison | reverse complement strand
ATCCCATATAATTATTTATAGTGGAGCTTGGTTCATTTATTGCTATCTGGATTTCAAGTCACCTTAGTAACTGCAGGCTTTCAAACATAAAGTATATCCAATAGCAGGCTTCAGTTAGTTTCAAGTACCTAGTCTCATCCCATTGGTGCAAAAATGAAATTGTAATGGCAAATAAAATTTCTCATTTCCTAATTTTTTTTGTTTGTTTATGTAAAGCTGCTTTTAATTGTTCAGCAGTGAAGTCTCTTTTTTTGTTTTGGGTGAAGACTTTTCTCTGTGTTTATCTTATCTGAAGTCAGTTCTGGAGTGCTATAATCTAGGTATCTCAATACCAATTTTTTTTTTTGACATTTAATTTACAAGGTACACCAATTAACAGGTAGGGTCAAGTAATGGGGGAGGTAATTTCAATTTTCAGCTAATTTTTGAAAAAGAGAGTGGTTTTATTGTAAAATATATTTCTAATATATATTGAAGTATGTGTGTAAAAGTATATCATGTCTGGGATACACTTTAGAAGTCTCCAGGAACAAAAATAAGAGATGATGAAAATGGCAACATGTTCATAATTATTGAAGCTGAGTATTAAGAACATGGGATTTTGGTACTATTATGTCTACCTTTGGATATATTTGAATGATTTCATAATAAAAGTAAACGTTGAAATGTACTAGTTCCAAGATTTTGCCCCAGAAGAGTTTGGTAAATATAATTAAATATTTTAATTGTCTGAAGAAAGAGCCAAATAAATACATGTGTGGCATTCTACACATTTTATTTCATTTAACCTTCACAACAATCATTTTATGTATATATTACCGAATGTTACACACAAAGAATTGAAAGTTGAGAATTGGTGGCAGACAGGTCTGTCTGACTACAAAACCCACTGGTTTCTGATTGGGAGAGGATCTACCTCTCTATTGGATCTGGGTACACTAGTAAGTTGGAGAAGCCAATGGCACCCCACTCTAGTACTCTTGCCTGGAAAATCCCATGGACGGAGGAGCCTGGTAGGCTGCAGACCATGGGGTCGCGAAGAGTCGGA
>NW_011491696.1:9360-11003 GCF_000754665.1 Bison bison bison | reverse complement strand
TCTGTATATTAACTAATCCAATAAAAATCATCTTTAGGTATTGGGCAGAGGGAGTTTTACAGCTCAAGTTCTACTTTTTTTTTTGGCTTTATTTCTTTTTATTGAGGTAAACCTTATGTACAGTAAAGTATATTCAAGCTCTTCTTTGATGAAGGTATATAAAGATATTTAGGGCAATACTTGAGACCATCACGTTTTCACCCTCCCCTTCTTACCAATTTATTCCCCTTTCCCCCAGTGTTTTTAAGTGGGTCACTATAATTATAATTTTAATATTTCTTAGTGATATATTTGTAGCTATCTTTAGTTTTCAGTATTCTGAATATTCAGAATATGCATGCTATATGTATTAGATGGTAAAGTTTCATCTTTAATTTAGGGGTAGTGTTTTGTCTCTAGCTTGATCTTCAGTCTTTTTTTGCCTTTTTTTTCTTTTTCATTAGTGTTGGTCTTCTTAATTCAATCTAATTTATCCTAATTCTACTAGGCCAACGAGGCCTAAATTTAGTCTCCTCTGAGATGTGGCTCAACTGCCTAAAACACTTTTCTTTTCCCCCTCCTCATCTAGCCCTGTGATCTCTGCTCCTCTCCCACACTTGTTCTCCTCTTTAGCTTACATAAGTGTCACTCTTAGTTTCAGAGGCTTTTGTCTGAGTGATTCTCTTACCAATACAGACTTAAGGGTTTTGTGGCTCTTTTTTTTTTTTTTTTTTAACATTTTAAGAATTTTGGGACCTTAACAAATATTTTAAGTTAATTTTCTCTTAATTTGTAGTTAAGTAATGGAAAATTTTGTAAGCTCTAATTTCATTTAATAGACATTTTAATTATTAGGGAAAATGGCAGCTAGAGAAGTTCCTAGTGGGTCATTGCTCTTGAGTAGTAGCACAATTATTTTGGATACATTTTGGCCCTTGAAGTCACTAGGGTACTGAACTTGATAGAAAACATCATAAAACAACTATATATATTGAGGTCATATCAAAGGGTTAACCTGTAAAACTAGTAGATTATATATATGTGTCTGTGTGTATTTTTAACTTCTGTGGATCCCATAAAAGATGGTACCCAGCTGCTTTCCACTCCCACTGTGAAGAAAATAAGAGAGAGAGGTGTAAGAAGTAGTGTGTGAAAATTTGAGGTTAGGTATGAAGGGATGTTTCTTAAGCATAAAGTGCTAAATATAATACTGAATTGCCAAAGAAAGTTATAGGATCTCTTTATCTAGAAGTTTTTAAAATAGATTCATTCCATACTCTCCTCAGAGAGTGGTTATGTTATCAGAAAGTAGAGGAAGAATAGATAAACTTCAGTGTTAATCACATTTGCTCTGTACCTACAAGCGGGGTCTAATATCATTCACCGGCTGCCTCCAGCCACCATTCTCAGAGCCTCCCCTTGCTGTCTACCTTTACTTTGCATTTTGAGCACTCCAAACTCCCAACCCACAGGGGCAACTTAAATGATATTAATTTCTTTGTCTTCAACCCTGAACAGTAAGCTTTTGAGCCTTCCAAGTCCTGCTTTGGACCTTCCTTACTTGTTTGTAAATATTTTCTTATAATGGTTTAATTGGGACAGATGAGAAAAACACATCTATTTTTTACTTGGTTACCAGTGTGTTCTGTTATGACACAATGTAA
>NW_011491696.1:7352-9121 GCF_000754665.1 Bison bison bison | reverse complement strand
AGTGGGGGGACTTTGATCACCCATTGATTTTAAAACTTTCTTGGTAGAAGTTTAGTTCTCAGAAGGTATTAACTACCATCTGGACACTTGGACAGTATCCTTTCATGTCCCTGCCAACTGCAGAAAAACTATGCTATTGTCTACATCCTTTGTTCAATGGGAAAATTGGAAGGAAAGGAGGGATACATTATCATCCTCTCTTAAAATATTTTCTCTTGGTTTTATATATAATGAGACAAGCAGAATATTTTTCTTCATTCAATTTTACCTTTGATTTACTATCTGACACATGTATATGGGTTGCGGGATGCAGTGTTTTGTAGACTGTGTCCTTCAGGTTCTTTGAACATTTTTTCAGCCATTGGTTTTATCCAAGTGAAGCTCAGTCTGGTTCGATTATCTCCCACAGGTAATCCAGGGGACCACAACTTTGTTGCCTCAGTGGGACAAATGTGTGAACTTCATTGAAAGTACTCTCCCTTATGTCGTTGGAAAAATGTTTGTGAATGTACACTTCCAGGAAGACAAGAAGGAAATGGTAAGTGCTGGCCCCCAGCGCCCCCGGCTGATGAAAACAATGGCAGTTAACCAGATCCGAGATAGATAATATGGTCAGCAGGCCAGTATCAGCCTTCTAGCTCTTAAAGTGATGAATCTAGATAACAGTTTTGCTTCAAAGAGGAATTCTTGCAGTACCATATTAATTCAAAACTCAAATGTAGAATGTTATCATGAAAATTTATTTATTTTTTTAAATTTAAATTTATTTATTTTAATTAGAGGCTAATTACAATATTGTATTGGTTTTGCCATACATCAACATGAATCTGCCACGGGTGTAGCCGTCTTCACGTGTTCCCAATCCTGAACCCCCTCCCACCTCCCTCCCCATACCATCCCTCTGGGTCATCCCAGTGCACCAGCCCCAAGCTTCCTGTATCCTGCATTGAACCTGGACTGGCGATTCGTTTCTTATGTGGTATTATACATGTTTCAATGCCATCATGAAAATTTAGAAATGAGAAAACAGCATGAAATCATGCCATATAGAGTCAGAATTTCTCCTGTAGAAATTAAATGTGTTCAGTCAATGCTTAGGAAAAAGAGGGCCTGGATAATTTTGGGATTAGATATTTGAACCATTGTAATTACAAAAGATAGAGATATTCCAGACAAATTTCTTTGTTTTAAAGATTAGGAAGCTGGAGACCCAGTGATGAAATGATTTGTAATATATTTAACAACTTTCCTTTTTTGCCAGTTATACTTAGGTATTTTCTTCAAAATAAACAACTTAAAAAATTGAAGTATAGTTGATTTACAGTGTTGTGTTAGTTTCTGGTTTACAGCAAAATGACTTAGTTATGTTTGTAATAGTTATATATATACTATAATGTAACAATTAGCAATGTCAAGCATCTTTTCATGTGTCTATTGGCCATCTGTGGGGAAATGTATATTTAGGTCTTCTGCCTATTGTTTGATTGAGTTGAAAAGAAACAATTTTAAAAAATTTGTTTGTTTTTAATTGAAGGATAATTGCTTTACAGTATTGCATTGGTTTCTACCAAACATCAACATGAATCAGCCATAGGTTTACCCATGTCCTCTCCCACTTGAACATCCCTCCCCAACGCCCCGCCCAAACAAACAATTTTTATTGAAGTAATAGTTGCTTTACAAAGTTGTGTTAGTTTCAGATATACAGCCATGTGATTGTTATACATACATATATATCTATTCTTTTTCAGATTCTTTTCCATCATATG
>NW_011491696.1:3192-6029 GCF_000754665.1 Bison bison bison | reverse complement strand
GAGATCAGGGTAAGGATAAATCAGGAGTGCTGGAAGGTGTGAGTGTGTGGGGAGGGTTGTAGGATTAAATGAGATGGTCAAAGAAAGCCTCACTGTGAAGATGACATTTGGTAAAGATTTGAAGGAGGTGAGAGAATCAGATACGGCAGTTATCTGGAGGAAGAGTATTCTAAGCAGATGGAACAGCTAGTGCAAAATCCCTGAGGCAGGGATGTGCCTGGAGTGCTCCAGGAAGAGCAGAGAGGTCCCTGTGGCTGGAGCAGGGCGAGTGGGGGTGAGAGAAGCAGATGCTGAGGTCAGAGCAATAGCAGGGCTGGCATTTTAGAAGACTTGTAGGACATTGTAAGAGTGTTGGCTTTGATGCTGAGTGGAGTGGGGAGCTATTGCAGGCTTTTTGCAGAGGCCTGATGTGACTTGACTTATGTTGAAAGGCTTACTCTGGCCGCTGTGCTGTGAAGAGATTGTAGCAGGTCAAGAATAGAAGCAGGGAGACCAATTAGGAGACTGTCGGAGGGACCAGGCCAGAGGTGATGGTGGCTTGGACCAGGTGGTAGCAGTGGAAGTTGTGAGAAGGCATGGTATTCTGAATACGTTCTGAAGGATAGAACCAACACAATTTGCTGACAGATTTTTTGAGGGATCTGAGAGCCAGAGCTCTGAATCTGATTAAGTGGAAACTAGCTGTTAACTGAGTTGCTGTTAACTGAGAAGAGGAGTGCTGTGGGGGAGGATCAAGTTTAGAAGGGAAGATCAGGGGTTCAGTTTGGGCTCTGTTGAATTTGAGATGTTATCAGACTTCCCAGTGGAGATGTCAAAGAGGCAATAAGGGAAGTACAGTGGAGTTTAGGACAGAGATTGAGCTGGAAGATTGGAGGAGAGGGAAGGTATGAAATCATTGTCCAGGGGAGTGGAGCACTGAGTAAACTGAGGAAATGTAGTATGGGTGCCTCGAGGCAGTAATGGTTTGGGTGAGGTTGGAGGTCATGAATTTTATTTTTATGTTTCCCCATGCCACACGGCTTGTGGGATCTTTTTTCCCTAAACAGGGATCGAACCTGGGTCCTTGGCAGTGAAAATGCAGAGTACTAACCATTGGACCACCAGAGAATTTCCTACTGCTACTGCTAAGTCGCTTCAGTTGTGTCCGACTCTGTGCGACCCCAGAGACGGCTGCCCACCAGGCTCCCACGTCCCTGGGATTCTCCAGGCAAGAACACTGGAGTGGGTTGCCATTTCCTTCTCCAATGCATGAAAGGGAAAAGGGAAAGTGAAGTCGCTCAGTCGTGTCCAACTCTTAGCGACCCCATGGACTGCAGCCCACCAGGCTCCCCGGCCCATGGGATTTTCCAGGCAAGAGTACTGGTGTGGGGTGCCATTGCCTTCTCCAAGAGAATTCCCTGGAGGTCATGAATTTTATAAAGTCTACTCATTTTGGCTGTATGTTTTCCATCATTTCAGCTGCACTGGAGGAGAAGGTCCATTTTGAATTACAAATTGAAATTTAGCTAGGTTTTTTTTTTTTGGTGTGCATTCTCTTTATGAAGAATTATATTTTACAAATGGCATGAAGCAGAGTGTCTAGGAATGATTAACTAGGTAGGGGAGGAAAAATAACGTTTTCTCTACTCTTCTAGGTTCTTGGCTGAGAACCTCCTGTAATACAAGATTAATAGGAGAAAAACTAACAAGTTTAATAACATGTATATTTCCTATACTCAGGACAACTGAGTAACTTCCAGAAATGGCTGAAGCTACCACCTTAAATTCCAAGTCTAGCTAAAGATGAAATAAGATGTTGAGCAAAGGGAGAAGCCAGTTATAGGTTACCAGACAAAATGCAGTATTTAAGGATGGTTGTTACACAGATTTAAGTCCTTACCTTCTCCAATGGTAGGAGTTTCTAGAGATTTAGTCACTCTCCTCTTCTTGGTTCACAAAGGGAGACCTCTTTACAATGGAGATTATCCTTATAAAGGTTAACTTCTCTCACAAAAGAGTGACTTCCCTGCTTTCAGGAAAATTCCTGTGTCTGCAGCCTCTCAAAAAATAATCAGCCCCAAATAATCAATATGCCAAAGGGACATATTTTCTCTCTGTATGCTCAGTCATGTCCAACTCTTTGCAACCCCACGGACTGTAGCCTGCCAGGCTCCTCTGTCCATAGAATTTTCCAGGCAAGAATACTGGAGTGGTTTGCCATTTCCTTTTCCAGGGGATCTTCCCGACCCAGGGGTCAAACCCATGTCTTCTGTATTGGCAGGCATCACCTGGGAAGCATTTTTGGGATGGTATATTTTGCTCTCCCTCACTAATAACAATCCGTTATAGTCAATCAGATTTGAGTATGTAAGCACCTTGAATGCAAGTCATCATTAAACACTGGATTTAAAGGCAAAGAAAGTTAAAACTCTGTTAAGTCATGATAATTCAACTAGTTGGTATTACATGTCAATGTATATTACAACTATGTATTATGTGCTGAAGTTTGCTTTGGAATGTCATATATCTAAGTACATTTACTTAGGGTTTTTTTTCCTGTCTTTTGATACTTGGGAGAATTTAATGCCAAGTTTGAGACTTTATATTTGAACCTGAAAGTACTCTTCTTGCAAATAATTCCACTGAAGAATTAATGTCATTTCAAAATATTCAAAATTCCCATTGTGTTTTCTTTCACTCCTTGGTCAGAGTAAATGGATTGAGAATTTATCAGATAATCACAGTGGTAACATTATAAGCCCTGGAAAGGATATAAAAACAATTAAGGGATAGTGGAGGTGTTTTTATGTAACAGGATTTTTTTTTTTGGCAGTAGAAGAATTTTAAGTAATATGAAA
>NW_011491696.1:0-742 GCF_000754665.1 Bison bison bison | reverse complement strand
CTGCTCTGAAGTAAGCACCTTGGAGGCTTGGTTCTCACTGGCTCATGGACCGGGTGGTGTGGAGTCTGCAAGTTAAAGGTGTTCAGTGCCTGAAAGTTGCAGAAGACTCGGTCAAGGCAAAAGTCAGGAGTTCCAAGTTCAAATCCCCTCAGAGCTAGTGAGGAACATTAAATAATGTACAGAACTAAAGCTGGCTGAGTGTCAGCAAAGGCTGGGGCAAGTGCAGTGAGGAGTGTCAGTTGCCCCTGGGGAATCTGAGACCCAGTACTGGTGATCTAGAATGGCTGTGATAGTCAGGATTCACTTCGAGCTCTTTTCATGCAGGATGCCTGCTGAAGGTTGCTCAGCTTCTGGTTTTTTGAGAGAAGTCAGAAATATGGAGTTTTATGTGAAATAGCCCACATTTTAAATCTGGGCAGTACTTCGGAGGCCAAACTGAATCTGTCCTTGGGATACCATTTTGTGCCTTGTACACTAACATTTTTTTCTCCAGTTTTCAGAACCCAAAGTCATGACCTTGTCTGTCAGAGAACTTCTTTAATTTTTTCATGTTATTTAGAAGGAGATCATGCATAATTTAAAAATACAGCATATTAGCTAAACATTTAACGAGTTGCTTTTGTAAAAAGTTATATGCAGAGTATGAAAGTGGAACTCTCTCAGAGAATTCATGATATCTTGTCACTGTCAATAGAGATGATGCTCCTGTCTTACCGTGACAAACCCTGATCTGTAGGCTCAT
>NW_011491695.1:14036-14949 GCF_000754665.1 Bison bison bison | reverse complement strand
CAAATGAGGTGGATGAAACTGGAGCCTATTGTACAGAGTGAAGTAAGTCAGAAAGGAAAATACCAATACAGTATATTAATGCATATATATAGAATTCAGACAGATGGTAATGGTGACCCTATATGTGAGACATCAAAAGAGACACAGATGCAAAGAATACTTTGGGGCTCTGTGGGAGAAGGCAAGGTTGGGATGATTTTTAGAGAATAGCATTGAAAGATGTATATTTTCATATGTGAAATAGATCGCCAGTCCAGGTTCGATGCATGAGACAGGGTGGTCAGGGCTGGTTTCACTGGGATCACCCTAAGGGTTGAGATGAGGAGGGAGGTGGGAAGAGGGTTCAGGATGGGGAACATATGTAACCCATGGCTGATTCATGTCAATATATGGCAAAAACCATTACGATATTGTCAAGTAATTAGCCTCCAATTTAAATAAATTTTAAAAAATATATTGTACTCTCAAACTTAAAAACATCTGAGCACTGAAGGACATAATCAGCAGATTGAAAAAGCAACTTATTGAATGGATTAAAACATTTGTAAAACACATATCTAAAAATATATTAACAACCAAAATATATATAGAATTTTAAATATCCACAGAAAACAACCAAAAATGGGCAAAAGATGTGAATATGAATCTCCCCAAAGATATAGATGTGACCAATAAGCACAAAAAGATGCTTCAGTATCACATCATTAGGGAAATGAAAATCAAAGACACAATAAGAGACCATCTCACACTCATTAAGATGGCTACTATAAAAACAAACAAACAAACAAAACCCCCACACATGAACACACACAGAAAATAGCAAGGATTGACAAAGATGTGGAGAACTTGTAAGTCTGTGCACTGTTTCTGAAAATGTAAAATAGTGCAGCCACCATGGAAGACAGTATGAAAG
>NW_011491695.1:10757-11396 GCF_000754665.1 Bison bison bison | reverse complement strand
AGCTTTGACTATATGGAACCTTGTTGGGAAAGTGATATCTCTGCTTTATAATATGCTGTCTAGGTTGGTCATAGTTTTTCTTCCAAGAAGCAAGTGTCTTTTAATTTCATGGCTGCAGTCACTACCTGCAGTCATTCTGGAGCCCAAGAAAAGAAAGTCTGTCACTGCTTCCAATTTTTCTCCATCTATTTGCCTTGACGTGATGGGACAAGATGCCATAATGTTCATTTTTTGAATGTTGAGTTTTAAGTCAGCTTTTTCACTCTCCTCTTTCACCCTCATCAAGAGGTTCCTTTGTTCCTGTTTGCTGTCTGTCATTAGGGTAGTGTCATCTGCATATCTGAGGTTATTGATATTTCTCCCAGAAATTTGATTCCAGCTTGTGATTCATCCAGCCTGGCATTTCACATGATGTATTTGCATAGAAGTTAAATAAGCAAGGTGATAATATATAGTTTTGGCCTACTCCTTTTCCAATTGTGAACCAGTCCTTTTTTCCATGTCTGGTTCTAACTGTTGATTCTTGACCTGCATACACATTTCTCAGCAGGCAGGTAACGTGGTATGTTATTACCATTTCTTTAAGAATTTTCCAGTTTGTTGTGATCCACACAGTCAAAGGTATTAGCATAGTCAATG
>NW_011491695.1:9471-10174 GCF_000754665.1 Bison bison bison | reverse complement strand
TTAGGTCCTTGCCATTTCTTTCCTTTATTGTTCCCATCTTTGCATGAAATATTCCCTTGGTATCTCTACTTTTCTTGAAGAGATCTCTAGTATTTTCCTTTTTATCATTTTCCTCTGTTTCTTTGCATTGTTCACTTAAAAAGACTTTCTTATATTCAAGTTATGCTGTTAAGTGCATATATGTTTTTAATTGTTATATCTCCCTAATGGATTGATCCTTTCAATCGTATAAAATGTCCCTCTTTACCTCTAGTAACCTTCTGTAAACCTTTTTAAAAGTCTGTATTTTATTATGTTATTATAAACATTTAAGTTTCTCTGTGTTACTGCTTATTTGAAATATTTTTTCTTCATACTATTTGTGTCTTTAAAGTGTGTTTCCTGTTGCTAATAATTTAAGCATGTATTTTTCTCTAATCTACCTTTGTCTTTTGACTGAATTGCTTAATTCATACACCTGTAATGATTATTGATATAGTTGTATCAATATTTACATTTTCCATTTTACTGTTTTCTATATGTCTCATGTCTTTTTTCTTTATTACTCCTTTACTACCTTGTTTTGCATTTATTGAATATGTTTAAATGTAGCAGTTAAATATAATTAATGATTTTTCACAATTTTAAAATTTACATTTTTAGTGACTGTTCTAGGGCATACACATCTTTACTTATCCTCCTTTGCACTGTTATTGGCAAATAT
>NW_011491695.1:6942-7692 GCF_000754665.1 Bison bison bison | reverse complement strand
ATGTCAAGTCTCTGATATTATTCTTCAGGTAGGCACATATCTTGGTACAGCTATAGTCATCCTGGGATGCCAGTGGTACTGACAGGGTTCTCTTCTCCTCTTTCCCTAACAACAAACCCAGTGGTTAGACTCCATTAGTTGCTGGTTGATTGTCCTATTGTTTTCAACAATGCACTGGAGTATAAGCTATTTTATAAAATAATCCAATCAAATTGTAGCTCATTTGATTTAACAGTGTCTGAGGTCAGTGTTTGACATTTGCTCTCAAGCTAGCAGGTCTCATTATAGCTGTCTTACTCCCTGTTTTCCTCCTATGAGGTTTCTGGCCTACAATCTGGCCTAAATTTTCATTAGATCTACACATTTCCTTCTAGTTGTTTTTCACCAGCTTCTACTTCTGTTGAGGTTACCCTCAGGATTAAACTTCTCATTCTGTTGCAAATATAGTTAGCTCCTTCAGGAAAAGATTGCAAGCTGTTTATATTATGACCAATCTCTTTGCCAGGGCTGTGGAACTAGAGATAGGGAAAAAAGGGCAGACTTCTTTCTGAATGACATTCTTACTCTAGTAGCTGAGTGCTCAGTGGTGGTGAGGCAGGAGACTGAGTTCTTTTTGGCTTGCTTCGATGGCTATGAGAACCCAAATATTATTAGTACCCTGTGTCCAGTGCAAATCTTCTCTTCCATGAGTGGAATAGGGCAGAAGGAGGAAGCTCCTTTCTTTTTTATTATACTTGCTTAGGACTTAAC
>NW_011491695.1:3391-6189 GCF_000754665.1 Bison bison bison | reverse complement strand
GGAGTCCTGTGTTCTTGGTTGTAGCAATTTGAAGTAGTCTCTGCTTCAATGAGCTGGGAGAAGAAAGGAAGAGAGGAGTCTTGGATCAAATACCACAGAAACTCTCATATTTCTTAATATATTTTAATAGATTTTCTTGGATAGATATTTCTTGATTTGCTGCTTGCACTTGGGACCATTTACAGAAGCTTTAAATGGTTGTTTTCAAAATGCTTTTTACTAGTTTCACTGGGAAGGTGAACAGAGCTGCTCATGCTATTATGCTGGGGTTTATTTCCTTAATATCCAATCTTGTTTCCCATTTATTAAAGTGGTTATTTTCTTATATATCTTGAGACTATGCTAAAGTGTCAAGTAGAATTCCTTCATCATCTATTCTTTTACACCTTAACAAAATACATCCAGTGAACTTGCTTTATAATAAAAAATTATATTTTTCAACTGTAAAAGATAACTTTTGAAACTAAAAATTTGGACTTATTATTGATTACATTTTTCTTGTGAGTGTTAGGAGCTGTCCTCCTTGTTTTTAATTAATTTATTTTAATTGCAGGATAATTAATTTACAATATTGTAATGGTTTTTGCCATACAACTACATGAATTGGCCATAGCTAAACATGTGTCCCCACCATCCTGAATCCCCTCCTGACTCCCTCCCTACCCTATCCCTCTATGTTGTCACAGAGCACCGGCTTTGTGTGCCCTGTTTCATGCATCAAACTCACACTGATCATCTGTTTTAAATATGGTAATATATATGTTTCAATGCTATTATCTCAAATTATCCCACTCTACCTCTCTTCCTGTGAGTCTAAAGTCTGTTCTTTACGTCTGGGTTTCCTTTGCTGCCCTGTACATACAATCATTGGTACCATAATTATAGATACCATATATATGCATTAATATACAGTATTTGTCTTTCCCTTTCTGACTTACTTCACTCTGTATAATAGGCTCCAGGTTCATCCACCACGTTAGAACTGACTCAAATACTTCCTTTTTATAGCTGACTAATATTCCACTGTGTACATATATCACAACTTCCTTATCCATTCATCCACCAGTGGACATCTAGGTTGTTTCCTTGTACTAGTTATAGAAAATAGTGCTGCATGAATATTGGGGTACATGTGTCTCTTTCAATTCTGGCTTCCTTGGGGAATATACCCAGCAGTGGGACTGGTGGGTCTTATGGCAGTTCTATTCCCAGGTTTTTAAGGAATCTCCACAATGTTCACAACTCTGGCTGTACCAGTTTGCATTCCCACCAACAGTGTAAAAGAGTTCCCTTTTCTACACATCCTTTCCAGCATTTATTGCTTGTAGACTTTTTGATGATGGCCATTCTGACTGGTGTGTGATGATACCTCATTGTGGTTTTGATTTGCAATTTTCTAATAATGTGCGATGTTGAACATCTTTTCATGTGTTTATTAGCCATCTGTATGTACTCTTTGGAGAAATATTGTTTAGTTTTTTGTCTATTTTTTGATTGGTTTGTTCATTTTTCTGGTTTTGAGCTACATGGGCTGTTTGTATATTTTGGAGATTAATTCTTTGTCAGTTATTTGCTATCATTTTCTCAAATTCTGAGTGCTTTTCACTTTGATTATAGTTTGCTTTGTTGTGAAAAACTTTTAAATTTAATTAGGTATCATTTGTTTATTTTTGTTTTTATTTCCATTATGTTGGGAAGTGGGTCATAGAGGATCTTCCTGTGATTTATGTCAGACAGTGCTCTGCCTATGATTATTTCTAAGAATTTTATAGTTTTGGGTCTTGCATTAAGGTCTTTCAACCATTTTGAGTTTATTTTTGTGTATGGTGTTAAAAAGTGTTCTTGTTTCATTCTTTACATGTAGTTGACCAGTTTTCCCAGCATCACTTGTTGAAGAGACTGTCTTCTCCACTGTATATTTTGGCCTCCTTTGTCAAAGATAAGGTGTCTGTAGGTGTGTGGATTTACCTCTGCATTTTCTATTTTGTTCCATTGAGCTATACTTCTGTCTTTTTTCCAGTACCGTACTGTTTTGATGACTGTAGCTTTGGGGTATAGTCTGAAGTCAAGCAGGTTGATTCATCCAGTTCCATTCTTCTTTCTCAAGATTGCTGTGGCTATTTGTTTCCATACAAATTGTGAAATGATTTGCTCTAGTTCTGTCCAAAATACTGTTGTTAGTTTGATAGGGATTGAATTGAATCCATTCAGCCAGTCTTTGTCTTTTGACTGGGGCATTTGACCCACTTATATTTAAGGTAATTATTGAAAAGTATGATCCCATTGCCATTTACTTTGTTGTTTGGGGTTCTAGTTTATAAACTTTTTCTCTGTTTCCTGTCTAGAGAAGATCCAAAGAACACAGTATGTTTTTCCATCTCTTTGTGTCATCTTTGATTTCTTTCATCAATGTTTTATAGTTTTTTGAATACAGGGTTTTTTTTGTCTCTTTAAATTTATTCCTACATATTTTATTCTTTTTGTTTCAATGGTGAATGGGATTGCTTCCTTAAATTTTCTCTCTGAAATTTTATTTTCAGTGTATAGGAATGAAAGTGACTTCTATGTATTAATTTTATATTCTGCAACTTTATTATGTTCATTGATTAGCTCTAGTAATTTTCTGGGGGCATCTTTGCTTCAGTCATGTCCTACTCTATGCAACCCCATAGACAGCAGCCCACCAGGCTCCCCCGCCCCTGGGATTCTCCAGGCAAGAACACTGGAGTGGGATCTTTAGGGTTTTCTATAAAGGATCATGTTATCTGCAAACAGTGAGAGTTTTTTTTTTTTTTTTT
>NW_011491695.1:0-938 GCF_000754665.1 Bison bison bison | reverse complement strand
TTGCATGCATATATATATATATATATATATTTAATTGTTGTGCCTTGAATTGATCCCTTGATCGTTATGCACTGTGCTTCTTTGTCTTTTATAATGGTCTTTATTTTAAAGTCTATTTTATCTGATATAAATATTGCTATTCCCACTTTTTTTTTGGTCTCCATTTGCATGAAATATATTTTTCCAGTCCCTGTCTTTCTGTCTGTATGTGTCCTTAGGTTTAAGGTGGGTCTCTTATAGACAGCATATATGGATCTTGATTTTGTATCCATTTGGTCAGTCTTTGTCTTTTCATTGGAACAGTTAACTCATTTACATTGAAGGTGATTATTGGTAAGGATGATCCTGTTACCATTTACTTTATTGTTTTGGGTTGTTTTTGTAAATCTTTTCTCTGTTTCCTTTCTAGAGAAGTTCCTTAGCATTTGGTAGTGCTGAATTTCTTAGTTTTTGCTTGTCTGTAAAGCTTTTGATTTATCCTTCCAATCTGAATGAGATCCTTGGTGAGTCACCTAATCTTGGTTGTAGATTTTTCCCTTTCAGCACTTTAAGTGTACCCTGCCATTCCCTTCTGGCCTGTAGAATTTCTGTTGAATGATCCTCTGTAATCCTTATGGGGATCCTCTTGTATATTATTTGTTGCTTTCACCTTGCTACTTTTAATGTTTGCTTTTTGTGCTTAATTTTTGTTAGTTTGATTAATGTCTCATGGTGTGTTTCTCCTTGGGTTTATCTTCTATGGACACTCTTGACTTCTTGGAATTGAGTGGCTATTTCCTTCCCCATTTTAGGGAAGGTTTTCTCTATTATCTCTTCAAATATTTTCTCATGCCTTTGCTTTTGTCTTCTGGTATGCCTATGATTTGAATGTTGGGGTGGTTAACATTGTCCCAGATGTCTCTCAGGCTTTCCTCATTTCTTTTTATTCACTTTTCTTT
>NW_011491694.1:23362-25079 GCF_000754665.1 Bison bison bison | reverse complement strand
TCTTGCCTGGAGAATCCCAGGGAAGGGGGAGCCTGGTGGGCTGCTGTCTATGGGGTCACACAGAGTCGGACACGACTGAAGCAACTTAGCAGTAGCAGGAAATGAAAAATTTTCGAGCCCATTAACCAATTTTAAATTAACTTAAAAACATATTTTAGGTTAGGGACTGGTGATAGAGCAATATCAAACAAAACAGAAAACCCTTACCCTTGTTGACACTTGGTACACATTTGAAAATCTTTCCCCATGATTCTTCTGTTGTACCAATTGAATTGGGGCTGTAATTCAAGACCTTATGATCACTTTTCTCAAATGCATTTGTAGAATAAAAATCATATATAAACATTGGCTAGAACATTGGCTAGACATACTGTGCAATGTAAAAATACATTCTAAGAATTTGGAGGATTAAAAACAGAGATACTCACCACCAAATTGTTATTGGGAGGAGACATTTTTCAGAATATGCCTATATTTCCTTCAGAGAAGAGAAGCAAAATGGTTAGCATCACACATGTTAGAGGCATCCAGTAGTATAGACCCTCATATTGTGGTAAAACTTTCTTGGTGTGACTGATTAGTAAGATGTTTAAACCGAGATAGTCTGAAACTGTCAGTGGGCCAGAAACAATTGACTGCAATGTAGGAAATGCAGAGGATAATATTCAATGCAAAAAAGATTTGACACTAACAGTGTTTAAACACATCACTTCAATCTACAGGTGATAGTCTTAAGTTTCTAGTAGAAGAGCAAAACATTCAAGGTGTTTCAATATCTGACAAGCAAGATCTGACAGATGTATATTTCCTTGAATGCAATAGATTAGATAAGAGTGACAGGGAGAATGGGATCTGCTGTCTGATAAGTTAAATCTTAGAGATCTTACTGTGAAGAACAGAGTATTATTGATACAAGGAAGTCCTTGTGCAACTTGCACAAACATAAATATACACATAATGACTAGGAAGTGAAAATGGACAAGAAGGACACAGAAAATATGGCAGTGGCAAGAGATTCTCTTGCTTCATTTGAATGAGTTATCAAATCAGCTTTTGTCAAAAGCCAATCAGGCAATGAAAATTACATGACAAATTGTATCACAAAATGGAATGACCCAGCCACTGGTTGTTAGGAGATGGAGCTCTGTATTCCATATAAGGTGACCACTGACCAGTGATTTGACTCATGTTGGAAGGCCTTCTGTGTAGTGAGGAGCCTGAAAAGATTTTAGATAAATTTAACTTTCCATTTATCAAGATGTATTCCCTGGTAAGGTGATTGTTTTTTTTAAGAAATGGCTAAATGTCAAATCATGAAGAAATTTGATAATACATGTAAATCCAGGCTCAGGAATCTACATAAATATTATTTAGAGCTTTCTAATGTGCACCCCCTAATAGGTCTTTACTGTTCTCTTTACTACAAGCTTTAGTATTACCTACACAAATCTCTCAGGGCTGTGAACTATATTAATCTTTGGGAAAACTTGCTACAAAGACTTCCATTTAAGAAATAGAAATGTTTAATGTTTTCAGCATGAGTCCAGTTTTACTACAGGAGAGTATATCATAGAGGTTTTGAAGCATTGGATCAAACTTCACAGATAAGCAAAGCATCCCTTGTGCACAGCAAGGCAAAGAGAAAAGGGCATGTATAGCAGTCAAAGAATTGGTAATGGTGATTGAAGCTGCACTGCAAATGATATCTTACACTCTT
>NW_011491694.1:18480-20131 GCF_000754665.1 Bison bison bison | reverse complement strand
CAGAGACATTACTTTGCCAACGAAGGTTCGTCTAGTCAAGGCTATGGTTTTTCCTGTGGTCATGTATGGATGTGAGAGTTGGACTATGAAGAAGGCTGAGCATCGAAGAATTGATGCTTTTGAACTGTGGTGTTGGAGAAGACTCATGAGAGTCCCTTGGACTGCAAGGAGATCCAACAAGTCCATTCTGAAGGAGATCAGCCCTGGGATTTTTTTGGAAGGAATGATGCTAAAGCTGAAACTTCAGTACTTTGGCCACCTCATGCGAAGGGTTGACTCATTGGAAAAGACTCTGATGCTGGGAGGGATTGGGGGCAGGAGGAGAAGGGGACGACAGAGGATGAGATGGCTGGATGGCATCGCTGACTCGATGGACGTGAGTCTGAGTGAACTCCGGGAGTTGGTGATGGACAGGGAGGCCTGGCGTGCTGCCATTCATGGGGTCACAAAGAGTTGGACAAGACTGAGCGACTGAAATGAACTGAACTGAGGAGATCGTATAAAAATTTTTAAATATTCCAGAACATTCAAGTTATTTTGCTATTAAAATATACCCAGGGTAGGGAGTACTTTTATACCTTTTAAAATTGTTTTCTTTAGATGAAAAAGTAGAGTGTTTCACATTTTATGTCATTTATTTTTTAAAAGTTTGGTTAAATTCAGACTTTCGTCAAAAAAAATTACTTCAAATCAAGTGTATTCAATGAAACAATGATTTAGATAGCTGTTTACTTGAGAGAAAGAATAGTACATAGCAGAGAAAAATGGGTTTCAGAGTGGGATATAAATCCTGGATTGGCTAGTGTTAGATATATATTCAGAGACAATTTACATAGAACACTTCACTCTTTAGCTTTCATATGTAGAAAAAGAATAATTATGCATAATTTTCAACATCATTATAAAAATACCAAATGAAGTAATACATATGATCCCTAGTCTATAATACATATTTAATAACTGAAAGTTGTAAATCCTAATCAGTTGGTTGTTCACATTCAACAGCATAGACTGATGGATTATTTTCTTAAATCAATTATAACCCATAAATACTATCATTTATTTTGATGTTCACATTTCCCCAGGTTAAGCTCTGTATTTTGATATACCCGTACTTCTTTGAGTATTTACTAGATTGTAGTGCAAAAGGATATTCTACACTCATCTTGTATTTTTCCTACCATGCCCTGGAAAAATCAGTGAAAGTGAAAGTCAGTCTTGTCCAACTCTTTGCGACCCCATGGACTGTATAGTCCATGGAATTCTCCAGGCCAGAACACTGGAGTGGGTAACTTTCCCTTCTCCAGTGGATCTTCCCAACCCAGGGATTGAACCCAGGTCTCCCTTCTCCAGGGGATCTTCCCAACCCGGGGATTGAACCCAGGTCTCCTTTCTCCAAGGGATCTTTCCTACCCAGGAATCGACTGGGGTCTCCTGCATTGCAGGCGGATTCTTTACCAGCTGAGCTATGAGGGAAGCCAATCAGAAATTGCTACTAAAAGCTCTGGATCCTTTTAGTAAAGGCTGGTATTTAGAAAGCAAAGTCAGGGTGCTAGATATGCCCATTGCTACTGGTATGTCACTATTTCTTGGCTCTTTTAGTAAACTGTTTAAATTTATATCAATACTTTCAATTCCAGTCCAATACTAC
>NW_011491694.1:14104-15683 GCF_000754665.1 Bison bison bison | reverse complement strand
GACTGTATAGTCCATGGAATTCTCCAGGCCAGAATACTGGAGTGGGTAGCCTTTCCCTTCTCCAGGGTTAGATTTTTTTAATTCATATCTTCTAGATATGAATATGTAGTTACAAATACTATTTTACTATACATATAATTTTGAATTATACTAACTTTTATATTCTGAAATATTTCTTATGTTTGTAATATAAAAATTTAAAGGCTCTTCATATAAGGAGGCCATTTACCAGTTTTTCTAGAAAATTATGACCTATATCTTATACTCAATTTAATCTGGTTTATCAGCTTGATTTTTCATTTTAACAGGCTGCAGTATTTTTTTTTATTTTTTGAAATTTTAAATATTTTAAAATTTATAAAAATGTTACAAAATAATACAGAGAATACTTAAATATCCTCCACTAAGCTAACCCAAATGGTAACATCTCACATAACCTTCCCACAGCAGCAGGAATTTAACACTGAGACAGTACTATTAACTAATCTAAACTTTAGTAATTTTTTTCAATTTTCCAGTTACTTCTGTTTTATAATCTAGTCTATTTCAGCATCACATGCATCAATTTGCTGTGCCTCCTTAGACTCCTCTTATATTCCTCAGTAATATTTTGTCTTTAAGACTTTTACACTTTGAACATTACTAGCCAATTGTTTTGTAAAATGATTAGATTGACATTATGCATGTTTAGCATTTGTGCTAAAAAAGTGACACTGTACCTTTGCCAGTGCATCATTTCTATGGCTACATGATATCAATATATATTATTACTGGTTACACTAACTTTGGTCTCTTAGTTTAGGTTGTACTAGCCCAATTTTCTTTTTTAATGTATAGTTATTGTTTTCACCCTTTGTCATTAATAAGTATGTATATTTTATGAAGATACTTTGACACCATGTAAATATCCTATTTCTCATGTTTTATCTACTGATTTTAGTTATCAATATGATTCTTACTTGTAACAATTATTATTGTGGCATTTACCCCATTTATTTATTTACACAATTATTAATTTATGTCAGTACAGACTCATGGATATTTATTCCCAGATTTGGCCATTAAGACCTCCAACAAGTTGGCTCCAATGTATCTCTCATTCTATACTCTACTCAAGATGCTAAGTACTATAGAATGACTGATGTACAAATAACAGAAGATTATATCTTGCAATTCTGAAGACTGGAATTCCCACATCTGGGCACCAGCATGGCCTCATTTTGGTTGAGGGCCCTCTTCTAGATTGCAAACTGCTACCTTCTCATTGTCACTGAGTACTTCAGTTGTGTCTGACTCTTTGCGACCCCATGGAGTGCAGCACGCCAGGGCTTCCCTGTCCTTCACCATCTCCCAGAGTTTGCTCAAGCTGATGTCCATTGAGTCAGTGATTCCATCCAACGATCTCAACCTCTATAGTCCCCTTCTCCTCCCGCCTTCAATCTTTCCCAGCGTCAAGGTCTTTTCTAATGAGTCAGCTCTTTGCATCAGGTGGCCAAAGGATTGGAGCTTCAGCATTCAGTTCAGCTCAGTTCAGTTCAGTGGTTCAGTCGTGTCCGACTCTTTGCGACCCCATAAATCA
>NW_011491694.1:9549-11477 GCF_000754665.1 Bison bison bison | reverse complement strand
AGTTCGCTGATTCCTAGAATGTTGCCATTCACTCTTGCCATCTCTTGTTTGACCACTTCCAATTTGCCTTGATTCATGGACCTGACATTCCAGGTTCCTATGCAATATTGCTCTTTACAGCATCGGACCTTGCTTCTATCACCAGTCACATCCACAGCTGGGTATTCTTTTTGCTTTGGCTCCATCCCTTCATTCTTTCTGGAGTTATTTCTCCACTGATCTCCAGTAGCATATTGGGCACCTACTGACCTGGGGAGCTCCTCTTTCAGTATCCTATCATTTCTCCTTTTCATACTGTTCATGGGGTTCCCAAGGCAAGAATTCTGAAGTGGCTTGCCATTCCCTTGTCCAGTGGACCACATTATGTCAGATCTCTCCACCATGACCCGCCCATCTTGGGTTGCCCCACATCCTTCCAATGAACATTCAGAGTTGATTTCCTTTAGGATTGACTGGTTGGATCTCCTTGCAGTCCAAGGTACTCTCAAGAGTCTTCTCCAACACCACCATTCAAAAGCATCAATTCTTTGGCACTCAGCCTTCTTTATGGTCCAACTCCCACAACCATACATGACTACTGGAAAAACCATAGCTTTGAGTATGCAGACCTTTGTTGGCAAAGTGATGTCTCTGCTTTATAATATGCTGTCTAAGTTTTTCATAGCTTTTCTTCCAAAAATTAAGCATCTTTTAAAAAATTTCATGGCTGCAATCACCATCTGCAGTGATTTTGGAGCCCAAGGAAATAAGGTCTCTTTTTTCCAATGTTTCCCCATTTATTTGCCATCAAGTGATGGGACAGGATGCCATGATCTTCATTTTTAGAATGCTGAGTTTTAAGCCAGCTTTCTCACTCTCCTCTTTCACCTTCATCAAGAGGCTCTTTAGTTCCTCTTCACTTTCTGCCAAAAGGGTGGTGTCATCTACATATCTGAGGTTACTTATATGTCTCCCAGCAATCTTGATTCCAGCTTGTGCTTCACCCAGCCTGACATTTCTCATTGTTCCCTCACACAATGGAAAGAGTTTAAGGAGGTTCTCTGGAATCTCTTTTATAAGGGCACTAATCACACTCATGAGGGCTCCACTCTCATGACTAATTACTCACATAAGGCCCCAACTCCTAATGTCATCACATCGAGGCTCAATATTTCAACATAGCATAACTCAACACTATAAAGGCCACAATAACAAACCCCAGCTAACATCATACTTAATACTGAAAAGCTGAAAACATTCCAAGATCTGAAACAAGACAAGAATGCCTACTCTTGCTCCTTTTATTCAATAAGTTTTGGAAGTCCTAGACACAGTAATCAGAGAAAAAAAGAAAGAAAAGAAATCCAAATTGGAAAGCAAGAAATAAACTGTCACTGTTTGCATTTGACATGATACTATGCATAGAAAATGCTAAAGATACCACTGGAAAACTACTAGAGTTCCTTAGTGAATTTTGTAAAGTTGCAGGGTAAAAAGTAATATATAGAAGTCTTCTGCATTTATGTACACTGACAAGGAACTATCAGAAAGGGAAATTAAGAAATCAATTCAACTTATCATCCCATCAAAAAAGAATAAATAAAATACTTAGGTATAAGTCTACCTAAGGAGGAAAGGCCTGTACTCTAAAAGCTATAAGAAGACAGTGATGAAAGAAACTGAAAACAATGCAAACAACTGGAAAGATATATTGTGCTCTTGGATTAAAAGAATCATTGTTAAAATGACCTAAGGCAAACTACAGATTCAGAGCACTCCATACAAAAACACCAATGATATTTTTCACAAAACTAAAGCAAATAATTTTAAAAATTGTGTGGAAACACAAAAGGCCCTAAATAGCCAAAGCAATCTTGAGAAAGCATGGACCCAAAGACATTATGCTCCCTAACTTCAGACTATACTATAAAGCTACAGTAATCAAAGCA
>NW_011491694.1:7345-7486 GCF_000754665.1 Bison bison bison | reverse complement strand
GCCAAAGTACTGGAGTTTCAGCTTTAGCATCATTCCTTCCAAAGAACACCCAGGGCTGATCTCTTTTAGGAGGGACTGGTTGGATCTCCTTGCAGTCCAAGAGACTCTCATGAGTCTTCTCCAACACCACAGTTCAAAAGC
>NW_011491694.1:5302-7170 GCF_000754665.1 Bison bison bison | reverse complement strand
TATCTGGAAAAAAAAATCACTAATTTGAAAAGATACATGCACCCCAGTGTTCTTAGCAGCGTTATTTACAATTATTGTTACATTATTTGGGAGTGGAATATCCTTTCTTCCAAAATTAAACATCAAGTTGTATTTCAAATTTATTTGAAATAGAAAACAAGCAGCCAGCCATGAAAGGAAAGTTAAGGCAGCACTGAAACATAATAAAATTTGAAATCAGGACAATAATAGGTTTAAATTTCTTCTGCATTTCTAATTTGCAATAACCTTTCTGACCAAGAATTTTCTTTTAAAATAGAGATAAGAATACCTTTCTACTATTGTTGTTGTTGCTATTGTTCAGTCTCTGCTTTTTAATGTACTGTCTAGATTTGTCTACTATAGTTATTCTGAAAATTAAAAAACATAGGAGGTATAAAGCACCTTAAACATTGTAAATACTCTACCCACTAGATCCTTCAAAGGTTTTATATACATAATTTATGAAAGTTAGAAATGGACCATTAGATTGGCTACATAGAAAAAATAATTTAGTTACTCTTCTTTAGATTTTGTCTACTGATTTTTAAGAAACTGCAAATCAATAAAATTTCAATTTCTTTTTGTACTTAGTAGATCCATATCTAATACTTTTAAAGCCTACAGAAGGGTTTCCCTGATGGCTCAGATGGTAAAGAATTCGCCTCAATGCAGGAGACCTGGGCTTGATCCTTGGCTTGGGAAGATCCCCTGGAGAAGGGCAGAGCTACCCACACAAGCATTCTGTCCAGGAGAATTCCATGGAAGTTGCAAAGAGTCGGACACAACTGAGCCACTTTCACTTCACAGAAGTGTGGAGGGAAACAAAAGGATTTTTCCCAATCAACATCACTTAGCTGGTAAGGTTTCGGTTCAATATATTCAACATTAAAAGGATTCATTAACATCTGACATTCCATTAACATATGTACAATAAAAGCACTGATGTTATCAGAGAACTGTGTCATAATTCTAAGATTTTATTGGATTCTAGTATTTTACAAATATTAGAGATGACACTCATTACATACTACACTAAATTAAACATGAAAATTATTATCCTCATTTTAATACAATTTTAATGCTATAAATTCCAAAAGGATTAACCAGATGTGTGAATAAGTCACTACTGGATGTTCATTCAGACAAAATTTCCATAGATTTTTGCAGGGGCTGAAAGTATATGTGCTTTAAGATAAAAGCCAGATAACTGAATCCATGAACATTCTTGTTTCCTAGAGACTGAATCAACCCAAACTTCTAATATTAAAAGAATTTTCTATCCATATTTTTATCCATGAAGAACACAATTTTATCATTTTATTTTAAACAGGATGAGACATTATACCTGGCCCTAGACATGTTATCTCACACAAAGATTTCAAATCATTGATTTTTTCCAATTTATTCCACTGTGAAGAGTGCCTATTATAATCCAAAATCTACCAACAATCTAATTTGAGTATATTTTCCATACTACAAATTGTTCATTTTAATAAACATAAGATTGTTTTCAATGTGACAGTCCTTCACATATATTTGTATTCAGTTCAGTTCAGTTCAGTTGCTCAGTTGTGTCTGACTCCTTGCGACCCCATAAATCGCAGCACAACAGGCCTCCCTGTCCATCACCAACTCCCAGAGTTCACCCAAACCCATGTCCATCAAGTCGGTGATGCCATCCAGCCATCTCATCCTCTGTCGTCGCCTTCTCCTCCTGCCCCCAATCCCTCCCAGCATCAGAGTCTTTTCCAATGAGTCAACTCTTTGCATCAGGTGGCCAAAGTACTGGAGTTTCAGCTTTAGCATCATTCCTTCCAAAGAACACCCAGGGCTGATCTCTTTTAGGA
>NW_011491694.1:1103-4729 GCF_000754665.1 Bison bison bison | reverse complement strand
CCCACCAGGCTCCTCTATTCATAGAATTCTCTAGGCAAAAGTACTGGAGTGGCTTGCCATTTCCTTCTACAGGGGATCTTCCTGACTCAGGGATTGAACCTGGCTCTCCTTCATTGCAGGCAGACTCTTTACCATCTACACCACTGTAAATCTGTATATAATAGCTCTTTCAGCAGAAATCAAAGCATTGCTTATTCCTTCAATGCTATGCACATTCCCTCCTTACTCATAAATACTGAATTTGAGTATTTTAATCTGTAAATTAAAATCAACCTTGGTTGTACTACAGATTTAAATAGTAAAAAAAGATGTGTGCATGCATGTGGGTGACTTAGTGTGTGTTCTAAGAATACCATAAACTTTGAGCATCTACTTATATGTAAGGTGTTGTGTTCAGGGCCATGGTAAATAAAAAGCTATATTTCCTTCTTTGTGATTTTGAGTATTTGGTATAGATTCTAAATACTTCCAAATACTTATATTCCTCTCTAAAAAAGAATTATAAAACTAAGCAAGATAATTTGTACATCCATTATGTTGTCCCTAGTGCTATTTTAAGTGATATCCCACTTGTTTAGAAATCAGATTTGGTATCTACAAAGTCCAAAATGGAGTGCCCCAAGACAAGTGTAAAATAAATCTGAGCACTCAAATATTTACATAGTATTCCAAGAGGAAAACTGTGTTCCCCTGAATGGCAGTAAAACAGGATGATTAAGAGCTAGGTTACTGGACTTCCATCCAGGCTTTCTCAATTTCAAACTTCAAGAAAAAGTATATAAGCTGATTTCCTGTAGTGTCAAATTAAGATTCTTTTTTGCAAATTTTAAGTTCCTTAGCCATTTTAATTCTAGTTACCATGCACTCCCATCTCCCCTGCATCTTCTTTGTGAATTATGGCAAAATATTTACATATAAATACATGTAATCCACTCAGCTCTGTACAGTAGGTACACATTGTATTTAACACTAAATTAACTAGCTGGTTATTATAAACATTTCACCAAATTCTGTCTTGCATCTCAAAATTGGTCCAGGCCAATTCATTTTTTATTAGTGATATTCATAAATAATTCACAAGACAGCACTCTTTGTCATCATTTTATTGGTTAGGAGACTAAAGTTCAGAAAGTTAAATAATATTCTCGAATTTGTCTGGCAAGTAGACAGTAGACTGTTTGATCAGTAAAATAGAGGAAGACTTTAAAGTATAATTTACAGACAAAAAAACAAAAGATGGCAGGTTCTACTGATAACCTAAAACCAGGGGAGAAACATCCAAAACAAAACATAACAAAACCTCAAAAGCTAATGGAAAAGTATGTTCATAACTGCTATACTATGTTAGATAAAAGAATAGTGAATAAAGGACACAAGTACTGCCACTCCCTTCTCCTTCATCCATGAAAGACAGAGCTAGTCAATCATGACAACATCCAACACTTTGCCTAAGTGAGGCCATGGACTCATTCTCTACACATCATTCCATGCATCTGCTTTATGGTGTTGGTGTAAGGAACACTGAGTTGAGAATCTACTGACACCTTAGTAGATCTGTTACTTAACATCTCTTTGCTTCAGTTTTGTCTCAGATAATAATGGTATCTACTTCAAAGGATAGTTTTTAATCTTATATTAGATGAGATAGAAAGAGGTATATAAATTTTATACTGTAGTATAGATATTACATAGACACTATATAGATACTATATAAATAGTATGTACTTCAAAGGCTAGCTTTTAATCTTATATCAGATGAGATAGTAAGAGGTATATAAGTTTAACATAATTATAAATATCCATAAAATAATCGGATTTGACAAGATGAATCACAGTTTTAGATTTAAATATGTTAAATAAAATAACCTCCATTAAAATAAATAAATTTATATTAAAAATAATAATAAGAAGAAGAAAAGGTTGGCATTAAGTATTACACTTTAAATTTTCCCATGCAAAATGGAAATAGAGTCACAGATGTAGAAAACAAACTTATGGTTACCAGGAGAGAAAGAGTAGGGAGGGATAAATTGAGAGACTTGGATTGACATATACACACTACTATATATAAAACAGATAACTAATAAGGACCCACTGTATACCACAGGGAACTTTACTCAATACTTTGTAATGACATTTATGAGAAAAGAATCTAAAAAAGAGTGGATATATGTATATGTATAACTGATGCACTTTCTGTCCACCTGAAACTAACACAAAATTGTAAAGCAACTATACTCCAATAAAAATTTTAAAAAGAAATCATATAAAAAACATTAATGTACTATTACATTTAAAAGGTAAGTTTAACTATATGGAAACATCATTATATTGAGACATTTAAATGAGGTGTTTTCTCTGTAAACTTTTAATTAATTAATTAATTAATTAAACTTTTAATGTAATTAATATTCCTCATGGGTTATATTTTCTTTTGGGTAACTTGAGATTATTTCATAAATCACTATTGCCAGAGTCTGTAGCTTCATACTTCTCTTTTAATCTTCTACACTGATCCTTACTCTCAGATTTCTTTGATGCCCTTTTGTCTACTAGTGTATTTCCATCATTTGGATGCTTTATGGATCTCTCATGGATAATTATAGATAATAAAGGGAGAAAAAAAGAATAATTTGTTTTACCTTAGAGTCCCATTATCTTTCATGTATTTATTGGTGAATGAATGCACAATAAACTTCCACTGAAAAAAACTAGGGATTATATAAAATATTATTTTATAAAAGTATATTATTTTTTTAATTTTCAAAGAACTAAGATATAAATTTTGATGTTTTTTCCCCAAACATGAGCATCTTTGTTAATATTATGTAGCATACTAGCCTAATTTTATGTTTTCTGGCCATCAATCATCAAGTCATTATGCTGATGATTAAATCACTATGATAATGATCACAACGTGAACAAATATTTTTTCATAACCATAATTTTTACACACAACTGCATGTCATTCCAGTGATCCAAATCTTATAAAAACAGAATAACTAAATATATTAATACTCTGTATCAATAATCTGCTTTGCATTAACAGTTAAAAAATTAGCCACATAGCCAGCCATGCCAGGATACAATGCTGTCCATCAGTGTGCCAACACCTACAGCAGAAGGCAGGGTCTTAGAAATACTTTTTTTAGATATGTCTCCTCAGGCAAGGCAAACGGAAACAAAAAATAAACAAATGGAACTATAACAAACTAAAAAACTGTCCACAGCAAAGGAAATTAGTAATAAAACACAAAGGTTGCCTAGTGAATGGGAGAAGATATTTGCAAACAATACATTCAATAAGGGGTTTATATGGCCCAGCAATCCCACTGCTTGGCAAACACACTGAGGAAACCAGAAGGGAAAGAGACACATGTACCCCAATGTTCATCACAGCACTGTTTATAATAGCCAGGACATGGAAGCAACCTAGATGTCCGTCAGCAGATGAATGGATAAGAAAGCTGTGGTACATATACACAGTGGAGTATTACTCAGCCATTAAAATGAATACATTTGAATCAATTCTAATGAGGTGGATGAAACTGGAGCCTATTATATAGAGTGAAGTAAGCCAGAAAGAAAAACACCAATACAGTGTACTAACGCATATATATGGAATT
>NW_011491694.1:0-1003 GCF_000754665.1 Bison bison bison | reverse complement strand
GGGAGAGGGTGGGGCGATTTGGGGGAATGGCACTGAAACATGTATAATATCATATAAGAAATGAATCGCCAGTCCAGGTTCGATACAGGATGCTTGGGGCTGGTGCACTGGGACGACCCAGAGGGATGGTACGGGGAGGGAAGTGGGAGGGGAGTTCAGGATGGGGAACACGTGTATGCCCTTGGCAGATTCATGTTGATGTGTGGCAGAACCAATACAATATTGTAAAGTAATTATCCTCCAATTAAAATACATACATTTAAATTAAAAAAAAATAAAAAAATGTACAAGAACTCATATGACTCAAAATTAAAGTTAAAAATAAAAACCTCAACCTAATTAATTAAAAAGTAGGCAAAGAAAAAAAAAAAAGTAGGCAGAGGACCAGAATAGACATTTTTCCAAAGAAGACATACAGATTGCCAACAGACACATGAAAATATTCTCACATTACTAATTATTAGGGAAATTCAAATCCAAACCACATGAAATATCAGCCCATACCTGTCAGAATAGCTATGATCAAAAAGACAACAAATAATAAGTATTGGTGAGGATATGGAGAAAAGGGAACCCTTGTACAACTATTGTGAGAATGTAAATGGTGCAACCACTATTGAAAACCATATGGAGATTCCTCAAAAACTACTAAATATGATCCAGTAATTCGACTCCTGGGTATTTATCCAAAAAAAACAAAAGAAGTAATTCAAAAGTATATACACACATATATGCACCCCTATGTTCTTTGCAACATTATTTACAATAGCCAAGACATGGAAGCAACTGAAGTGTCTATCAGTAGATGAATGGATACAGAAGATATGGTGTATATATGCAATGAAATATTACTTAACCATAGAAAAGAATGAAATCTTTCCGTTTTCAACAACATGGATCAACCTAGTAGGTAGTATACTAGGTGAAATGAGTCGTACAAAGACAAATGCCATATGATTTCACTTATATGTGAAATCTAAAAAGCAAAATAAATGAACAAACA
>NW_011491693.1:13453-14594 GCF_000754665.1 Bison bison bison | reverse complement strand
ATAATTGTATATGGAGAGTGGGAAAGTGAAACAGGAGTCTTATATGAGGATGAAGAGGAATAAACAAGGAATGGGCATTGGCTAGACCAATGACAACATGGAAACAAAATAACAGAATTTAAAAATATTCAGCCAGGAGGCAATAAAAGTAGCCAGTGTGCAGATTTCTACAAAGAACTGCAAAGGCCAGATTTCTGACTCTTCCAAAATCTGTAGGATAATTAACAAAAAAGGCAAAGTGAGTGGCTCAGCCTAGAAACTGAACTGCTAAAGAAAAATATCTAGAACTGATGCTCAGTGGTCACTTTTAGACAATCTCTCTTTTCAAGGGTCCGCTCCCTACAACTGGTCACACATTATATGATGGACTATATTTTGAAAGTTCATTTATACACAATTTAACACTACCAAGCATTTTAAAAATATGACTTCTCTAGAGTCTCTTATTTATTTATCGGGTGAAACTCAGGATGAGTCACTAAATTAGAGGCTGTGAGTATATTCTATAAGGGTACAGACCTTGCTGTGGTATAGAAGTTTCACAGGACAAGGATGTGAGTGGGACCATAGCATCCTGCATTAGGAATGTGTTGCTTATAAACCTGTAATTCTCACTGACTCCTGTGCCAGTTCCCATGTTTTCATCAAAAGGGTACCCTCTGTATCTCCCCACAAAATGTCTGGTTGAGTGGTCTCAAAGTGGGTTAGGGTTTTAATTATTCACAAATTAACACTTTGGTTAATTTGAAAGAGGAGTACATCTGGGTCACATGAGACCTCACTAGTGCTCTCTGCTATTAAATCTTTGCTGAGTGTAGGTATCCTACTGCCAGGTTTTGGGTGTGTGAGACTTATAGGGCTTGCTGATGAACAGAAAGAATATAAGGTCTGCTGAGTAGCACTTTGGATTTTCATAGGGACATTTTATACCTTGACAGTGCATTAAATATGTAAGAAGACAGTGGTATTAGTGTGTCCCCCAGATACAGCCTCCAATGGGTTAACACTGTTGTTGTTCAGCCTCCCAGTCATGTCCGACTCTCTGTGACCCCATGGACTGCAGCATACCAGGCCACCACCTCCTGAAGTTTGCCCAGGTTCATGTCCATTGCATCGGTGATGCCATCCAGCCTTCTCACCC
>NW_011491693.1:9687-10200 GCF_000754665.1 Bison bison bison | reverse complement strand
AGTTAGTAGATATAGGCTTTTATATGTAGAATGGATAAGCAGCAGGGTCCTACTGTATGGCACAGAGAACTATGTTCATATCTTATGATAAAGCATAATGGAAAAGAATTTTTTTAAAAAATGTATAGGACTTCCCTGGTGGTCCAATAGTTAAGACTTCATGTTACCAATGCAGGGGGCATGGGTTCGATCCCTGGTTGGGAAAGATCCCGCATGTCATGTGGCATGGCCAAAAAGAAGAAAAAAGAATATATATGTGTGTGTGTGTGTATCTAACTGAATCATTTTGTTGTACAGCAGTAATTAACATAACATTGTTAAATACTTCAATACTTCAATAAAAAATTGTTTTAAATGTCTTTAAAACAAAATAGAATCATATTACGCATACCTTGCTATGAAATGATTTTTTTACCTGACATTATGTCACAAAGTTTTGCATGTCAATAATATTTCATAATAAAGTATGCCATAATTTATTAACAAATATCATAATTCACAACAATGTGAACA
>NW_011491693.1:8190-9587 GCF_000754665.1 Bison bison bison | reverse complement strand
ATATATAACTATATATATTTTAAAATAAGCATATTGTATTTGGTAACCTGGATTTTCATATTATAACATATCATGTGTATTTCCATACCAATAAATAGGCATAATCATATTTCATTCTTGAAATACATTTCACTGTACAAGTGTACCATAATTTTTGTAACCAAACCGTATCTCTGAATATTTTGTTTCTAGTTTTGCATTATTATTAACAGTGTTTTCTGAGAATTCTACAACTTTGTGCACTTATGTGATTATTTCCTCAAGATAAATTTCTAAATGCAGAATTGCTAAGTAAAAGTATTTGTAAGGTCTGGGGGATATAATGTCGAATTTTACTTCAAAAAGGATGGACTAATGTATACTTTCACTAATTGCATGTTTCACTTTTTTTCAGGAGTTTCATTTTTTATACATAAAATGGTTTCATCCATACAGATATTATTTTTCTACCATTTTGTGCAAAGTTAATTGTCTCAAAATCACTGATTAAAAAGTAGTCTGTCATTCAGTTGATTTGAAATTCCATCTTTATCAGATATTTACTTGGAATATTTGCATATGGCTCAGGCTGTCTATACCCCCTACCCCAAACTTGTATCTGGCACTACTTTGAAATTCTCTTAATAAAATAATGTAATAAGAATATATCTGATTTGATTCCAATTAAATTCTTACTTAGGTACTGAAGTCTACAGAATTAACCTTGTCTGCAGTCACTGTGATTTGACAAATACCATCAAGCACTTCCATATGAAAATATCTTCCCCATCAACTTATTATTTCTCCCCCAAAAGACCTCTCTTTCAGTTATTCCAAAGTTCCCAAACAGGTTGCACATTCAAATTACTTATCTGGACTCCACCTTAGTTCTACTGGAATCAGACTCACCAGGGTAGGCTCTGGCCCCAATGATTTGGAGGTTTGGCAATCATAGGTTTCTAGAAAAAAGATAACAGTTATTTCAAGAAGGCAAGAGTTAAAACCTGTATGTATTATCTGGAGAGAATCTCTTCTAATCCTTCTCCTATGTTATAAATTGTCTTATTCAATTTGAGCTAATTATCCCCTTGGAATAGGCCACTAGAGGCTTGAGCCCTGAAAGGAAAAATATAGAACCGGCTTTTAATTTGGAAGGGAAGGAAGGAACATAATGCAGTAATAGCATCTGGACAGCATTGGGTTCCAGGCTAGAAATACCAGTCCATAGACAAAGTTTCTCTTGCTTATGTTAGTCAGCATATTAAATGCAATCAGCATGATCTTAGGTGATATTCAGGTGAACACTGTTTTACTAATTATATACTGATTTTTCTGATTTTCTTCCATTTATAACAAGTGACACTGGTTTTCCATTTATAATAGTGATACAAAATATCTTTAAAATAAACATACATTTT
>NW_011491693.1:4039-5886 GCF_000754665.1 Bison bison bison | reverse complement strand
AAATATTTAGTTAATTGCCATTTTAAATAATTGACCAAGTATTTATTAAAATAGATTAATAATTGGAGATAAGATGAGTATTTCTTCCCTAAATCCAAGCTTTCTGTCTTCTCTCTGCTATATTGCACTTGATTTGTTATAAGAAGATCAGTTCCTGGTTGTTTCTGGCATGAGCTGGAAAACTGCCCTGTGCTTTCTAAACAAGAACATCTGAAACACTGATATTTCAGTACGTAAGGTGCTTGATATTGCTTCCTTAGGCAGGTTATTTTTTATATCCCCCAAAAGCATAGAATGGAAAGGAAACTGTTTAGTTGTTGCTGTAATAGCTGGGGGAAAAAGATAAACAGTGAGTCTACTGAGTTACCCCACTACTAATGTAATTAACCAGGCATTGGTACATATTTTATTTCTACTGTGTTTGAATATTTGCAATAACACTTCTTATTTTTTTTCTAGAGTATATTTTACTGGAGGAGAACAACCTCAGTTAATTAACTTACAGGGCATTGATTGGAGAAATCATACACATCACTATATACCTTTTCAAAGAGATGAACTGAGTTTTAGAGCAACTAGGTCTTAAATAGCAGTGCTGGTATAAACATGGCATTGTGCTGCTAGGAATGAAACCAATTGTAATCTTTTTAACTAGTCTAAGTCGAATATACAAGATGTTCTTAAGGTTTTTAGGTTAAAAATATCTTCCACAGATGGTAAGGAATAAAAGGGATTTACTCTTACACTTTTTGTGCTTTACTCTCTAATCTTTCATTTATTTTTAAGACCTCAAACACTCTATAAATACAAACTTGTGGCTGACTTCCTAAAAAGTGTTGCTGGGGCCCCTATAATGGAACCAACAGATCAGCTTTAGCTTCCACATATTGGCACAAAATGACTGCAGATTAAATATATCCTCCCAGGATGCCTTTCTTCTAGATTGTGAACTTCCTCAAGATAGAGACTATATCTTTTATATCTGTAGCCCCAAGACATAGCACAGTGCCATGGCACACAACAAATACTGTTGAATGAAAGACTTAACTGAATCAATGAATAAATGAATGAATGAGCTCAGCTGTCTCTTCCCATCCTGTTGCCCCTTTCTCAGGGCAAACTGAAGAAAACATTTAAAATCCATTCATGTTTTGAATATTATTAACTCCTAAAGGAATGAACTTAAGCAAAATGGAAGTGCTAAGAAGCAGATATTGGTTTTCTGGTTAATTGATTTTGTCCAGTAATTCCTGTGCAAAAAAATTTAACAAAGACATTAGAGGCAGTATCCAAACTAAATAAATAGATATTTGGGAGGATGCCACAAAGCCTGTTGAATTTCTTAAAAATAAAGGAGTTTGGACTCTTTAAATAGTAAATAAATCCACTATAAAGAAAATACAAAAAATAAAAAAAATTAACACATAGCAGCCATAAAGATTGCTTTTAAGTAATCTTTTTAAAACTCTTCAACAACTTCCCATTGCTCTGAGGATAAGATCCAAAATCTCTCATTTGGACCACAAGCTAATTCATTGATTTGGGCTTCCCTGGTGGCTTAGACTGTAAAGAATCTGCTTGCAATGTGGGAGACATGGGTTCAATCCTTGGGTTGGGAAGATCCCCTGGAGGAGGGGATGGCAACCCACTCAGTTGGACACAACTGAGCAACTAAGCACAGCACAGCAATTCATTGATTCAGTCCAGAAATACTGATGAATGTCTATTATGTATTTCAGGCTTGGAAAATACAGTGGTGAAGGAGTTGGGCTAAGCCTCAGTTCCCACAGAACTTTATACTGGGAGTGGGCCAGTGGGAAGACTGACAGACTATAAACATAGAAATA
>NW_011491693.1:0-471 GCF_000754665.1 Bison bison bison | reverse complement strand
GAAAATATCCTAAGTGGAAAATGCATCTGATGCACATAACCTACCAAACAGCATAGTTTAACCTAGACTACCTCAAACATGCTCAGATAATTTACATTAGCCTACAATTCGGCAAAATCATCTAACAAATCTATTTTATCTATTTTATCATAAAGTGATGAATATCTCATGTCATTTATTGAATACTGAAATACAGAAAGGTTGTGCGGGTACAGAATTGTTACCAGTATCTGGGTTATTAACCCTCAAGATGTGGTTGACTGGGAACCGCAGCTCACTGCTGCTGCCCAGCATTACCAGCATATCACTGCCCGGCATATCGCTAGCCCAGAAAAAGACCAAAATTCAAAATTTGAAGTACTGAATAAGTATCACTTTATACTATCTTACAGTGAAAAAAATTGTTTAAGTCGAACCATTATAAACTGGGCACTGTCTGTAGTAATATTAGCCATACATGCTTATCATATA
>NW_011491692.1:14209-15043 GCF_000754665.1 Bison bison bison | reverse complement strand
ACTCAGTGACTAACACTTGCACTTTTTCACTTCATGTGTGTGTGTGTATGTAATATGTATACATATACCCACATATATGTTTTACTATATAATATACATGTAGACATATACATGTGTATATATGTGTGTGTGTGTACATGTATATATGTACATGTGTGTATACATGTGTGTATACATTTATTTTACTATGCCATTAGAAATTGTTTCTATAAAGTTGTTCAGGGCCCTTTGCAAAGGTATCATTAGATGAACATAAGGCAGGGGTTTTTTTCATCCATTCCCTTTGTCTCTCCTGAGACACAATATTTTGTGAGAGGACTTGTCTGAAACCACCCTGATTCCATTCCCAGCTCCCACACTGTCTAGCTGTTGCTCCTTGGACACATGACTCATATTCTCCAGTTTCTTCCCTCCTATGCTTTTAGGATGGTAATATAAATAATGTCACATATTAATACATGGGAGGAATGTTTTAAATATTCTTAGGTTTCCCTCTTCTTCTAGCACATGTATAGGAATGGTATCATCGGAAAAGCATATAAACATTTTTTTAAAGATTTTTTTTTTTGAAATTTATGTTTCACCATGCCGGTGGTCTTTGCTGCATGCAGATATAAACATTTTTTTAAAGATTTTTTTTTTTAATTTATGTTTCACCATGCCGGTGGTCTTTGCTGCATGCGAGCTTCTTCTTGTGCTGATTCCCCTTGTTGTGGAGCATGGGCTTGAGGGCATGAAGGCTTCAGTAGTTGCTGGACGTGGGCTTAACTGTCCCAACGCACGTGGGATCTTCCCAGACCAGGGATCGAACCTGGGTCCCCGGCATTGGCAAGC
>NW_011491692.1:9652-10574 GCF_000754665.1 Bison bison bison | reverse complement strand
TTCATGTCCATTGCATTGGTGATGCCATCCAGCCATCTCATCCTCTGACACCCTCTTCTCTGCCCTCAATCTTTCCCAGCGTCAGGGGCTTTTCCAATGAGCCGGCTCTTCCCGTCAGACAGCCAAAATACTGGAGCTTCAGCTTCAGCATCAGTCCTTCCAACAAGAATTCGGGATTGATTTCCTTTAGAATTAACACCTTTGATCTCCGTTCCCAAACTCTACTCATTGGGAAAAATGCTGAAGATGCCTTCTCGGCATTAGGAAGTGTGGAAATAACTTCTTTTCTTTCTAGGCAAGAAATCAATATGTCTGTCCTGGCCATGAAAAGTGGGAGAGACTTGAGGTGTGATGTATTTGAATGCCTATGTCAAGGGTTCGACACCAGAGCTCACAGAAGAGAGAAAGTGAGCCAAAGTCAATGGTATATGCTATCTGATTTGGGAATGGATGGTTCTACCGATAGACAGAGGTGCCAAGAAATTGTTTGTTTTTTTTTAATTTTTAAAAATTTATCTTATTTTGCATTATAGTTGATTGATAATGTTTTTATTATTTTCAGGTGAACAGCAAAGGGATTCAGTTATACATGTATCTATTCTTTTTGACGTTCTTTTCCCTTGTGAAACTGAAAGTCACTCAGTCGTGTCCGACTCTTTACGACCCTGTGGGCTATACCATCCATGGAATTCTATAGGCCAGAATGCTGGAGTGGGTAGCTGTTCCCTTCTCCAGGGGATCTTCTCAACCCAGAGACTGAACCCAGGTCTCCTGCATTGCAGGTGGATTCCTTTACCAAATGAGCCACCAGGGAAGCCCACATAGCTTTTCTTATATAGGTTATTACAGAATATTGAATAGAGTTCCCTGTGCTGTGCAATAAGTCACTGTTCATGATCTATTTTTGATATAGTTGTGTATA
>NW_011491692.1:9040-9552 GCF_000754665.1 Bison bison bison | reverse complement strand
CCAACCTAAACAGCATGTTAAAAAGCAGAGACATTACTTTGCCAACAAAGGTCCATCTAGTCAAGGCTATGGTTTTTCCAGTAATCACGTATGGATGTGAAGGTTGGACTATAAAGAAAGCTGAGCACTGAAGAATTGATGCTTTTGAGCTGTGGTGTTGGAGAAAGTCCCTTAGACTGCAAGGAGATGCAACCAGTCCATCCTAAAGGAGATCAGTCCTGGGTGTTCATTGGAAAGATTAATGCTAAAGCTGAAACTCCAATACTTTGGCAACCTGATGTGAAGAACTGACTCATTGGGAAAGACCCTGATGTTGGGAAAGATTGAGGGCGGGAGGAGAAGGGGACGACAGAGGATGCGATGGTTGGATGGAATCACCGACTCAGTGGTCATGAGTTTGGGTAAACTCTGGGAGTTGGTGATGGACAGGGAGGCCTGGCGTGCTGCAGTCCATGGAGTTGCCAAGAGTCAGAAACCAGTGAGCAAGCAGACAGAAACAATGACGTGGAACA
>NW_011491692.1:7661-7767 GCF_000754665.1 Bison bison bison | reverse complement strand
GGGACAGGGGAGCCTGGTGGGCTGCCATCTATGGGGTCGCACAGAGTTGGACACGACTGAAGCGACTTAGCAGCAGCAAGGTTCTGTCTGAGGCATTCAGGATTCA
>NW_011491692.1:4524-5979 GCF_000754665.1 Bison bison bison | reverse complement strand
CAACATAGACAAGATGCTTCCTTACCACCACCTCGCTTTCTTCCTTCCAGGGGTCAGACGCTCATTACGGTCTGATGTCTCCTCCCAGCCCCTCCTGGCTCCCTCTCCGTGTCCTCTTACAAGGATTCCTGTTCATAAATGTTTTGCACGTTGAACTCTGTCCCATCTGTTTGTCCCTGTATCTGGACTAACATACAAGCCTAGCTCAAGCTAAGAAAGGGCGACCGTCTCCCAAATAGATGCAAGTTTTCATTCTTGCTTTATTTTAGTTTTTATTTTTTAAATCCTTTTTTTTTTTAAAAAAATCTGTTAATTTATTTATTCATGGCTATGATGGGTCTTCATTGCTGTGCAGGAGCTTTGTCTGATTTCAGCAGTCGGGGTCTACTCTCTGCGGTGCATGGGTTTCCCATTTTGGCGTCTTCTCTTGTTCCAGACCGTGGACTCTAGGCCGTGCACACTTCAGTACTTGTGGCTCCTAGGCTCTCAAGCAGGTGCTCAGTACTTGTGGAGTACGGGCTTAGTTGCACCAGAACATGTGGGATCTTCCTGAATCAGAGATCGAACCTGTGTTTTCTGCATTGGCAGGCAGATGCTCAACCACTGGGCCACTGGAGGGAAGGGGGGCGGTCATTGCTTTAAATCATGTATCACATCCATCATGTTTTTCATGGAAAAATAGAACTAGTAATTCTCTATTATTTTATTAGCTTCCTTATTCCTGAGAAGAAGGCCCCGACTGTGGGGTAGCCTTTGTTTTTTCCTACCTTTTGACATCCGTCACAGGCACTCACAGCCTCAGATGAAATAGTATCACCAGGAGTGTCTGCAGCTCGACTCAAGACAATCTCATCTGTTTACCAAACAGCGGGTCCCTAAGGTTCTATCTGACAGAGAAGGCAATGGCACCCCACTCCAGTACTCTTGCCTGGAATATCCCATGGATGGAGGAGCCTGGTAGGCTCCGGTCCATGGGGTTGCTAAGAGTCGGGCAAGACTGAGCGACTTCACTTTCACTTTTCACTTTCATGCATTGGAGAAGGAAATGGCAACGCAGTCCAGTGTTCTTGCCTGGAGAGTCCCAGGGACAGGGGAGCCTGGTGGGCTGCCATCTATGGGGTCGCACAGAGTTGGACACGACTGAAGCGACTTAGCAGCAGCAAGGTTCTGTCTGAGGCATTCAGGATTCACCCAAATTTCAGCCCAGTGCCCCGTTCTACTGCCTAAAATACACTCCCGTGAGAACGTTTGTATGTTTCTTCAAATCCACGTAAAGTGCAACTCCCTGACTTTGGTGGAAGCTGGATTATCTCTTCCGTATCTCTGCCCCGGTAGCAGCCCTTCTACCCACAGGCAAGGGCAGTTTAGATCCAGGGGAAGGCACTCAGGGGAACCCTGACTGAGTGATCTGCAATGTATACTTGTGACTTCAAAAAAAAAAAAAAAAAAAAAAAC
>NW_011491692.1:0-891 GCF_000754665.1 Bison bison bison | reverse complement strand
ATCTCATCCTCTGTCGTCCCCTTCTCCTCTTGCCCCCAATCCCTCCCAGCATCAGAGTCTTTTCCAATGAGTCAACTCTTTGAATGAGGTGGCCAAAGTACTGGAGTTTCAGCTTTAGCAGCATTCCTTCTAAAGAAATCCCAGGGCTGATCTCCTTCAGAATGGACTGATTGGATCTCCTTGCAGTCCAAGGGACCCTCAAGAGTCTTCTCCAACACCACAGTTCAAAAGCATCAATTCTTCGGCACTCAGCTTTCTTTATGGTCCAACTCTCACATCCATACATGACTTCAAAAATAATCCACGTTAGAAAAAAAAACTTAAAAAAAGAAAGGCAGAGAATGTAGTCTATTCTCAGTTCTCTTATTAAGTAGCAAACTCCTCTTTCTCATTGTGGAAGAACCCTTGTAGAACACACTAGTGCTTGTCAGCCTCTCTCGTCCCAAAGAAAGGAAGAGAGAGGTTCTTTTTCGTGCAGGAGGAGCTCTGATGTGACCTTTGGACAAACCAGGCGAAGGCCGCTTGACTGATTTCAGAATCAAGAAACCCATTGGAATTACCACCCTGGCTCGAAGCTCTCTCAGAAGCCCATTTAATTTTGTCCATATGGGTTAGCCTCCGAGCACAGACTGCCCAGGTGGTACTAGTTGTAAAGAACCCGCCTGCCAATGCAGGTTAGATTTAATACATGCAGGTTTGATCCCCAGATCAGGAAGATCCGCTGGAGGAGGGCAAGGCAGCCCACTCCACTATGCTTGGCTGGGGAATCTCCATGGGCAGAGTCGGACAGGAATGAAGCGACTTAGCATGCAGAGAATATCGAAAACAGACAGTGACTCTCAACAGGCAAATGAAAGGTATTCTTTTTTTCCTAATTCTGGTATTTCTCAG
>NW_011491691.1:13662-14907 GCF_000754665.1 Bison bison bison | reverse complement strand
CTCCATTTCATAAGTACTTACAGAGACCAAAAAGTCACCCAAGGCATATGAAGCCGAGGGGAAGTGATATTTGTATATAGCCACACAATCTCTTCCTTTATATCTGGGGAACATAAATTGAAGACAGATTGAAGTGTGTTTTCAAATTGATTTGGGCACCGCTCTTGTATTTAGAACTCAGAAAAACCTTCAGGGAGACTGTCCTTTCTCAGAAAGCCTGACTCCAGACCAGCCCCTTATATCCTCTCTGGCTGACATTCTGCCTCTTCCAGCTGTGCAGGGAGGAGCATCTTGGTACTCTGGGAGTATCCATGCATAAAGACAATGCGGGAAAATAAGAAAGATGGGCAGCGCACATGGGACCATTCATGACTCCTGAATTCCTCATCTTCTCTGAGTGAGGGAGGAGGAGACACCCCTGGTCCTTTCCCTGCCTGTGTCCCTTCAGCTTCTTTAACAAATATGAGATGCAAAACTACCTGCATCATGGGGTTGTGTGGAAGATTTGTGAAGTAACACCTGGAGAGGGCATAGGACAGTGTCAGACAGCGTTAGCATAACTTAATATTCTCGCTGTTGTGAGAACTGTCATGAAGCACTCCATCGGAGCTCTGGGATCAATCCCAGTCATCCAGGGCTCTACCTTTAGACGTGGCCTTAAACAAAGGCAAAGTTTGCTGCTCACAGTCGGGGTAGTGCACATCCCAGGAGCCAGTGTTACTTAGAGTTAGTCGCTCAATCAGGTCCGACTCTTTGTGACCCCCATGGGTTGTAGCCCATCAGGCTCCTCTGTCCATGAGATCTTCCAGGTAAGAATACTGGAGTGGGTAGCCATTCCCTTCTCCAAATCTTCCCGACTCAGGGATCAAACCCTGGTCTCCTGCATTGCATATGGATTCTTTACCATCTGAGCCACCAGGAAAGCCCTGTATGCTAATGTCTAAATCAGAATCTCTTTCCCCCAGGAATCCAACCTAGGACTGACCTCTACCACATGCTGAGCTGAGTATGATCTAATGTCAAACCCTAAGCTCTCTGCCCAGTCCTCAGAAATGGGCCATCTGAAGTCCATTCTAGCTGCTGACGTTTCAGAGGTATGTCTGGCTATTGGGTTTTTCATAGCAGAGCAGCACACAAAGCTAGGACTAGAAGGTTGTTAGCAGCAGGAAATAAACACGGGACAGATCACCCACCTTAAGCACTGCTACACTTAAGTACTGCTTTGACAAGACTCTCCTGCCCCCA
>NW_011491691.1:8605-11487 GCF_000754665.1 Bison bison bison | reverse complement strand
CTTCAAATTAACTGGCTAACTACAGGAGTAGAAACAAGACAGTCTAATCATCTTCACCACTATGCAGAAGCTAATATAACCTGATATACCTATTTCAAAGGCTTGTAATGATGCTCAACTGAGATATACATAAATACTTTGTAAGTTATAAACTTTATAAACATGTGAATACAGATTTTAATAGTGCAGTATGAGTAGTTTAACAACAATTAGCGCTTGCATACAATTGTTAAATTTGCATCATGTATAATTTAGTAATAGAGTATGCCAACCAGCATTTTAATATTTAGAATGCCACAGAACCTTCTGGGAACAGAATCTGAAAGATGGAACTACTACATAAAAATTAGCATAAATAGCCTGACTACTTTCTGTAATTCTCTTTCCCTTGGAGCAGACTTCAATAGAATGAGGTTTATCTAAAATTCATTCAGCCTGCTTCAGGATGGCAGGGTTTACTTTTTTTTTTTTTCCAAACCTCACTGAAATGACAGTTAAAGAATTATAAAAGGGAATACATTTATAATAGAACTAAAAGGGGGATAAAGTCCCAAGGATTGACCAGAGATTTTGACAAATGTCTGAAAGACTGAAAACATATGGAGTTATTTAACAGACGAAATAGTTGTGGAAGTAACAGCTCACAACACAGAAGGCAGATGGGGAAGAGGCAGCTGAAGGTGGAGGAATTCTGAATGAGGAGCTCGTAGATACAAAGAGTTGAATTGAGACATGGTGTGGAACTCACAGTGATTAATTGAAATACTATGTCGAAAGTATTTATACCATGTCCTTCACCCCCACATCCTCATGTGAAGAGGCTGTCTCTACTTTCAAATAGGAGAATAGTTCTACATAGAAATTGAAAGGTCTAGAGACCTACTGTGGTTCTTGGGTACCCTATGGTAAAGGTCTCTTTGTTTTGACTATATGGAAAATGTCCAACTTGCCTCCCTTATTTCTGTCTCTTCACCCTCCAAAATAAAGCTTCCCAACAAATGATATGCCTTCCCTTTCAGGTGGAGAAATATCTACTGAGCACCAAAGAAAATCAATGCCTATTATTTTTTTTTAAAATAAACCTATTTCTATACTTTTTAAAAAAATACATTTTTGTCTGCCCTGCAGGGCATGTGGAATCTTAGGTCCCCAATCAGGGAGCAAAGCTGTGCCCCCTGCATTGGAAGCACTGAGTCTCAACAACTGGACTGCTAGGGAAGTCTCTATTCCCACATTTCTAAGTCCAAATATACAATGTAGGATGACATGACATTTGAAGAAACCAACAACTCACATTAGAAGAACCTAATATAATTTTTTTAACCCAGAGGAGAGAATTGAAAGAATAGAAAATAAGTTAAAATCAAATCTATTAAAAATCCTTCAAGAGATTTGAGAAAATATTCATAGGTAAAATAATAAGATGTTGTAAAGAGGAACATGCAAAAAATAAACAGTCATGAAAGTTTAAAATATGATTTGCTAAATACATATTAGAAAAGAGAAAAAAGAAAACTAAGATATAGAGAAAATCACAAATTGGAGGCTGGAATTCTAATCAGAGTTCCAGAAAGATGGAGCAAGAAAATGGAGAGAAGGAAATAACCAGAGAAACAATAGAAGAAACTTTCCTAGAGTTTAATTAAATATCAACTTTAAGGAGCCCAATAAATGTTCAGCAGAATAAGCACAGAAATGCTCACACTGAAATATGTAACTAAAATTTTGTAATAACAGTGATAAAGGCATGATCCTAAAAGCTTCTGTTGATAAAAGGTCAGTGGGGAATGGAAAAAGAAACCATCTTGATAAATAGTATTACAAACACCACTTGCTAGAAGACAATGGGACAATGTCTCAAAATTTCAAAGGAACATTTTTTTTCAACATACTATTCTTTATCCTAAATATAAAGACCTTTTCAGACAAGCAAGGACTGGGGAAGTTTAACAACTACACACACTTCTGAAAAAAAAATTAAAGTTGCTTAAGAATGTGATTCAGCAAAACCTGAAATGGAATTCAAGAATAAGAAAAATTAGGAAGACTTTAGAGCCAAGGATCAACACAATGAAAATAAATTCCAGGCAACAATTCTATAGCAAGCCTCTAACACAACAAGTCATTAAATACAGACATATGAGGGCTCTATAAAGAATTTCTAAGCACATGGATTTATTTTAACAAAGTGTATGATTTTGAAGTGGTGGTCTTGCTGTTCAGGTGAAAACATGGGCTGCATTTGTGAACAAGGAAAAAACTGGACAATTAAAAACACAAAGAAAAAAAATAATCAAAAAGAACATGGTCAATGGGAGTTCCCTGGTGGTCTGCTGATTAGGACTCTGCACTCTTACTGCCGAGGGCCCCAGTTTAACCCCTGGTTGGAGGAAAGAAAAGAAAGTACCACAAAATTTGATATAGCTTTTACCAGGTGACATAGGGAAGGCAATAGAGGGCAGAAGGTTTGAGGGTATGTTTTGGTGGGGAGGGAAAAGTTGTGAAATAATAGTGTTCTAACAAGTGTTAATGCATTTCCTTTTATCTAAAAGGTTATTAGTAGTAATCAAATGTCCATTAGCTAGAAATAAACTAACTACACCACTGTTGTGTCCAACTCTTTGCAATTCCCTGTACTGTAGCCCCTCTGTCCATGGGGTTTCCCAGGCAAGAATATTGGAGTAGGTTGCCATTTCCTCCTGCAGGGGATCTTCCTGACATAGGATCAAACCTGTGTCTCCTGTGTTTCCTGCATTGCAGGAGGATTCTTTACCACTGAGCCACTAGGGAAGTACAACTACACCTCATAAACATTTACAACTTTGCAAAGAAATGATACATAGAAAAATGCATTTAACACTAAAACCACTTTGAATGTAATT
>NW_011491691.1:8153-8505 GCF_000754665.1 Bison bison bison | reverse complement strand
GGGGTCACAAAGAGTTGGACATGACTGAGCGACTTCACTTTAAGACTTAACTGATGTCACATAATTTTGTCATCTGTTAAAGGGTATAAGAGACAATTACGAAGAAAAATAATAACAATAGGTAATATTTCTTGAGTGCTTACTATGTACCAGGCCCTGTTCTAAGTGTTTACAGGTGTTTGCATTTCTTATCATAATCCTTTGAGGGCGCTAACATCATTAACCTAAGTTTGCTGTGCTGTGTGCTGTACTTAGTCACTCAGTCGTGTCTGACTCTTTGCAATCCCATGGACTGTAGCCCGCCAGTCTCCTCTGTCCATTGGATTTTCCAGGCAAGAACACTGGAGTGGGT
>NW_011491691.1:5213-6539 GCF_000754665.1 Bison bison bison | reverse complement strand
AAAAGGCAAAATGGCTGTCTGAGGAGGCCTTACAAATAGCTGTGAAAAGAAGAGAAGCTAAAGGCAAAGCAGAAAAGGAAAGATATAGCCCTTTGAATGCAGAGTTCCAAAGAATAGCAAAGAGATATAAAAAAGCCTTCCTCAGTGATCAATGCAAAGAAACAGAGAAAAATAATAGAATGGGAAAGACTAGCCATCTCTTCAAGATAATTAGAGATACCAAGGGAATGTTTCATGCAGGATGGGCACAATAAAGGACAGAAATGGTATGGACCTAACAGAAGCAGAAGATATTAAGAAGAGATGACAAAAATACACAGAAGAACTATATATAAAAAAGATCTTCACAAGCCAGATAATCATGATGGTATGCTCACTCAACTAGAGCCAGACATCCTAGAATGTGAAGTCAAGTGAGCCTTAGGAAGCATCACTACGAACAAAGCTAGTGGTGATGATGGAATTCCAGTTGACGTATTTCAAATCTTAAAAGATGATGCTGTGAAAGTGCTGCACTCAGTATGCCAGCAAATTTGGAAAAGTCAGCAGTGGCCACAGGATTGGAAAAGGTCAGCTTTCATTCTAATCCCAAAGAAAGGCAATGCCAAAAAGAATGCTCAAACTACTGCACAATTGCACTCATCTCACACAATAGCAAAGGAATGCTCAAAATTCTCCAAGCCAGGCTTCAACAGTACCCGAACTGTGAATTTACAGATGTTCAAGCTGGATTTAGAAAAGGCAAAAGAACCAGAGATCAAACTGCCAACATCTGTTGGATCATAGAAAAAGCAAGAGAGTTTCAGAAAAATATCTACTTCTGCTTTATTGACTACACCAAAGCCTTTGACTATGTGGATCACAATAAACTGTGGAAAATTCTGAAAGAGATGGGAATACCAGACCATCTGATCTGCCTCTTGAGAAACCTGTATACAGGTCAGGAAGCAACAGTTGGAACTGGACATGGAACAGCAGACTGGTTCCAAATAGGAAAGGGAGTGTGTCAAGGCTGTATATTGTCACCCTGCTTATTTAACTTATATACAGAGTACATCATGAGAAATGCTGGGCTGGAGGAAGTACAAGGTGGAATCAAGTTTGCCAGGAGAAATATCAATAACCTCAGATATGCAGATGACACCACCCTTATGGCAGAAAGTGAAGAAGAACTAAAAAGCCTCTTGATGAAAGTGAAAGAGGAGAGTGAAAAGTTGGCTTAAAGCTCAACATGCAGAAAACCAAGATCATGGCATCTGGTCCCATCACTTCATGGGAAATAGATGGGGAAACAGTGGAAACAGTGTCAGACTTTATTTTTGGGGG
>NW_011491691.1:4246-5113 GCF_000754665.1 Bison bison bison | reverse complement strand
GGTGAATTTAACTCAGATGACCATTATATCTACTACTATGGGCAAGAATCCCTTAGAAGAAATGGAGTAGCCATCACATCCAACAAGAGTCTGAAATGCAGTACTTGGATGCAATCTCAAACACAACACAATGATCTCTGTTTGTTTCCAAGGCAAACCATTCAATACCACAGTAATCCAAGTCTATGCCCAAACTAGTAATGCTGAAGAAGCTGAAGTTGAACAGTTCCATGAAGACCTACAAGACCTTCTAGAACTAACACCCCCAAAAAGTTGTCTTTTTCATTATAGGGGACTGGATTGCAAACGTAGGAAGTTAAGAAACACCTGGAATAACAGGCAAATTTGGCTTTGGAGTACAGAATGAAGCAGGGCAAAGGCTAACAGAGTTTCGCCAAGAGAGCACACTGGTCATAGCAAGCACCCTCTTCCAACAACAAAAGAGAAGACTCTACACATGGACGTCACCAGATGGTCAATACCAAAATCAGACTGATTGTATTCTTTGCAAAGATGGAGAAGCTCAATACAGTCAGCAAAAACAAGACCAGAAGCTGACTGTGGCTCAGATCATGAACTCCTTATTGCCAAATTCAGACTTAAATTGAAGAAAGTAGGGAAAACCACTAGACCACTCAGGTATGATTTAAATCAAATCTCTTACAGTGGAAATGACTAATAGATCCAAGGAATTAGGTCTGATAGAGTGCCTGAAGAACTATGGACAGAAGTTCATGACATTGTACAGGCGGCAGGGATCAAGACCATCCCCAAGAAAAAGAAAGGCAAAAGGCAAAATGGCTGTCTGAGGAGGCCTTACAAATAGCTGTGAAAAGAAGAGAAGCTAAAGGCAAAGCAGAAAAGGAA
>NW_011491691.1:0-1827 GCF_000754665.1 Bison bison bison | reverse complement strand
ATCTATGGGGTCGCACAGAGTCGGACACGACTGAAGCAACTTAGCAGCAGCAGCAGCAGTGTTACTTAGTGTTAACACCTAGAGTTACTGAACTTGGGACCTGCACATAGTAAAGCCAATTGACTGACATCAGGTTGTGGTGAAGGAAAGTGCAGTGTTTATTGTAAGGTACCATACAAGTCATCTGGGCCAGCTAGTGCTTTAAAAAACCTCAACCCCCCTGTGGGTTTCAGCAAAGCATTTTTAAAGGCCAGGTAAGGCAAGGGAGTCCCAGAGTATGAGGTCAGCTTGGGTACAATTCTCTGATTGGTCTATGGTGAGATAACCATGCAGTTTCACAGGTGTTAGCATTATCTACCCCTTGGCACCAGTAGGTCTAGGGGCTCATAGTCATGATGTAGTTACCATCTTCCATTTAGTGGGAGTTTTAGTATCTGTAAAACAACTCAGAAACTGTGAATCTGATACTGTTATCTAGATACTTCAGAGAGGAGCTACAGCAGAGGATCTGGGGGAGAAGTCTGTCCAGGGAAGGCCCCCATAATATCCTGCTCAATTATACTAGAAGTAGATCTAGCATAATTTGAGCTTCAGATGAGACTCTAGCTCTGGCCAACACCCAGGCTTCATGATGCAATATTGTTGTTATTTAGTCACTCAGTCGTGTCTGACTTTTTGTAATCCCATAGACTGTAGCCCGCCAGGCTCCTATCCATGGAACTTCCAGCCAAGAATAGTGAAGTGGGCTGTCATTCCCTTCTCCAGGGGATATTCCCAACCCAAGGATTGAACCCACTTCTCCTGCATCTGCAGGCAGATTCTTTACCACTGAGCCACCAGGGAAGCCCTTCATGACACACAGGACCCAGCTATTCCTGACCTATAGACAGTGAGATAATAAGTGTATATTGTTTTAAGCTGCTAAGTTTGTGGTAATATTGCTATTCAGCCACAGATAACTAATATAGAAGGAGGCATGGCTAAGAAGTTTTGTTACAGGACAAGATGAGCCTCTGGTGAATATTAGGAAATTTAAAATAAAAAAGACCTGGAAAATGGAACAGGCTGGAGATCAAGTGCAGACACGATGATCCTTTCAGCAATAGGAAGGATCCTGAAATGCTACTGCCAAGTGGAAAGACATTTTTAGGACATTGTAATTAGAATGCTCAATGGACAGAAACAGACTCACAGACATAGAAAACACACTTATGGTCACCAAAGGGGGAAGGGGGTAGGGGAGGGATAAATTAGGAGTTTGAGATTATCAGATACACACTATTATATGCAAAAAAGATAACCAGAAAAATCCTACTTATAGCATAAGAAACTGTATTCAATATCCTGTGTAACCTATAAGGAAAACGAATATGAAAAAGAATAACTGAATCACTTTGCTATACACTAGAAACTAACACAACATTGGAAATCAACTATACTTCAATTTTTAAAAAAGGAAATACTCAATGACAAGAGTGATCAATGAGAACGTGTGATTTATGTGTTAGAGCTCATTAGACACTGAAGAATGAACATGTCTGGAGGACTTCCCTGGTGGTCCAGTGGCTAAAACTGCGAGCTCCCAATGCAGGGGGCCCAGGTTCAATCCCTGGTTAGGGAACTAAAGCCCACCTGCTGCAACTAAGAGTTTGAATGCCACAACTAAAGATTATGTATGCCACAGTGAGATGTTTACACCAAGACTTGCACGTAGTAAGACTTCTACAGATGGTTTTAAGTTGACTGTGTCCCTTTGCTATAAGGAACTGTAAGCTTACAGTAATGATGCATCTGGGCTGGGGGTTCAGTGAAGCAAAGATTTCTCAA
>NW_011491690.1:18168-19043 GCF_000754665.1 Bison bison bison | reverse complement strand
GGCTTCGTTGCTAAACAAGATTGCTTGGGATTCTGGATGGTCGACATCCACCAGGAAGGTTGCAGCCAGAGATCAGTTCCCCAGAAGAGACGCATGGCACACCTGAGAAGGTGCACCAGTTGTACACCCAGAAAACCGAGTGGCAGGGATAGGGGAGGCAATAAGTCACAGCCCCAACTGGGGGTGACGGCGCTCACCAAGCACCTGGTCACCTGAGCTGCTCAGACCGGGGAAGAGCACAAAACGCAGGCCCAATCAAGTCTGTGCCTTTGTGGAGTACCTGAAAACCTAAACCTGAGAGGCTTAGACCTGGGAAGTGCTCTCAACCCAGGGCACACCTCAGACAGTTCCTGGCAGAGCAACCTAGAGCCTGAGCAGTGTAGACTGGGAAAGCACACAAGTCATGAGCAAGGGGCAAACCCAGTGTGGCCAAGACACTGGGAGCACTCCCCACAGATGCCAGTGATATTTGTTTGCAGTGTTCCTCCCTCCCCACAGCACGACTGAACAAGTGAGCCTAAAAAAAAAAGTGACCACCACCGCCCCCTTGTGTCAGGGTGGAAATTAGACACTAAAGAGGCCAGCAAACAGAAGAAGCTAAAATAAACAGAGGGAACCACTTTGGAAGTGACAGGTGCAATAGAATAAAACCCTGCAGTTAGCACCGACTACATAAGGAGGGGCCCAAAGATCTTGAGAAGTATAAGCCAGATCAAGGAACTATCTGAAAATGAACTGAACCTACACTGCCCACAATAACAACACCAGAGAAAGTCCTAGATATATTTTTACTATTATCAATTTTTTAATTAAAAATTTTTTTTTTTACTTTTAAGTCTTTTGTTACTCATTTAATTTTAATTTTTATAGCCTGC
>NW_011491690.1:14348-15640 GCF_000754665.1 Bison bison bison | reverse complement strand
TCAAGAAGAAGATATAATAATTATAAATATATATGCACCCAACACAGGAGCACCGCAATATGTAAGACAAACACTAACAAGTATGAAAGGGGAAATTAATAATAACTCAATAATATTGGGAGACTTTAATACCCAACTCACATCTATGGATAGACCAACTAAACAGAAAATTAACAAGGAAACACAAACTTTAAATGATACAATAGACCAGTTAGACTTAATTGATATCTATAGGACATTTCACCCCAAAACAATGAATTTCACCTTTTTCTCAAGTGCGCAGGGAATCTTCTCCAGGATAGATCACATCCTGGGCCATAAATCTAGCCTTGGTAAATTCAAAAAAATTGAAATCATTCCAAGAATCTTTTCTGACCACAATGCAGTAAGATTAGATGTCAATTACAGGAGAAAAACTATTAAAAATTCCAACATATGGAGGCTGAACAACATGCTGCTCAATAACCAACAAATCACAGAAGAAAAAAAAAAGAAATAAAAATATGCATAGAAATGAATGAAAATGAAAACACAACGACCCAAAACCTATGGGACACTGTAAAACAGTGCTAAGGGGAAGGCTTATAGCAATACAGGCTTACCTCAAGAAACAAGGAAAAAGTCAAATAAATAACCTAACTCTACACCTAAAGCAACTAAAAAAGGAAGAAATGAAGAATGCCAGGGTTAGTAGAAGAAAAGAAATCCTAAAAATTAGGGCAGAAATAAATGCAAAAGAATCAGAAGATACCATAGCAAAAATCAACAAACCCAAAAGTAGTTCTTTGAGAAGTTAAATAATTGACAAACCATTAGCCAGACTCATCAAGAAACAAAGGGAGAAAAATCAAATCAATAAAATTAGAAATGAAAATGGAGAGATCACAATAGACAACACAGAAATACAAATGATCATAAGAGACTACTATCAGCAACCATATGCAAATAAAGTAGACAACTTGGAAAAAATGGACAAATTCTTAGAAAAGTACAACATTCCAAAACTGAACCAGGAAGAAATAGAAAATCTTAACAGACCCATCACAAGCACAGAAATGGAAAATGTAATCAGAAATCTTCCAGCAAACAAAAACCCAGGACCAGATGGCTTCACAGCTGAATTCTACCAAAAATTTAGAGAAGAGCTAACACCTATCCTACTCAAACTCTTCCATAAAATTGCACAGGAAGGTAAACTTCCAAACTCATTCACTAAGGCCACAATCACCCTAATACCAAAACCTGACAAAAATGCCACAAAAAAAGAAAACTACAGGCCAATATCACTGATG
>NW_011491690.1:13302-13784 GCF_000754665.1 Bison bison bison | reverse complement strand
AATAATGAGAAAATAGAAAGAGAAATTAAGGTAACAATTCCATTCACCATTGCAATGAAAAGTATAAAATACTTAGGAATATATCTACCTAAAGAAAAAAAAGCCCTAGATATAGAAAACTATAAAACACTGGTGAAAGAAATGAAAGGGGACACAAATAGATGGAGAAATATACCATGTTCATGGATCAGAAGAATCAATATAGTGAAAATGAGTGTACTACCCAAAGCAATCTATAGATTCAATGCAATCCCTCTCATGCTACCAACAGTATTTTTCACAGAGCTAGAACAAATAATTTCACAATTTGTATGGACATACAAAAAACCTTGAATAGCCAAAGCAATCTTGAGAAAGAAGAATGGAACTGGAGGAATCAACCTGCCTGAGTTCAGGCTATAGTACAAAACTATAGTCATCAAGACAGTATGGTACTGGCACAAAGACAGAAATATATATCAATGGAACAAAATAGAAAGCCC
>NW_011491690.1:7518-11249 GCF_000754665.1 Bison bison bison | reverse complement strand
TCTTTCAGAAATTAAGCTCTCTGAATCCCCAAATGATTTGAAACATTAAAGATTTCTTGAGATTATGGTTAAGCCACAGAAATGTATTAGAAAAATAATTACCAAACACTTTATATCCGAATGATTCTTGTGGAATTACTGTTTCTTTCTTTTTCTTTCTTTCTGTTTTGATATGTTGACCATCTTATTCTAGCCAAGATTCAGAGTCTTATTTGATAATGCTTTCACTTGGTTATAATTGGGTGCTATAGAATTGTGTTTGCTCTGTCCTGCAAAACAGAGTTTAAAAAAGAAAAAAAAAAGATAATCTTGGAACCTGAGGAAAGTATTCTCTTCACTGATTACAAATTTCTATCTATTTGCTGGTCAGCTTTTTGTTCTGGTTACTTATTCTTTCTAACATGCTTGGCTGCACAAATCACAAAACAGAGGGATGAAAAAGATCTTTTGAAATCTGTATTTGCTATGTCGCAAGCTCAGTAGTCATATGGAAAAATAAAGCCCAAGGCCTTAAGTACAAACCAGAATTTTGTTGTCCTGTTTTTCCCCTTAGCATTTTGAGTATGTGTCTTTTTAATCATTGATGTAGTGGAGTGCTCATTGAGAAAAAGAGATTGTGTGTGTGTGTGTGTGTGTGTGTGTGTGTGTGTGTATCTGTGGGGGGACGCCAAAATTATAAGAAGCAATATATTATGCTATAGGCAAAGATGGTTATATAGGCATTGCAAATATTTAGGAATTTCTTGTGAACTTTCTAAACACTTCCTAGGAATTGATTATGCAAACATATATATTATATGTTTCCATTATATTAGAAAGAATATTTACTATAGCATAACCCAAAGGATTTAGACTATAGGAACTGACATCAAGGCAGATGAAAAATGAGACAAATAAACAAATGAACCTTTTCATTCCCTTCCTCACTCACTTTTCACACATTTTGGAGACTTATTGTGTGCCCGTCTCTGTTCTCACCAGGAGAATACAGAGTAAGTAAAACATAGGTCTGCCCTTATGGAGCTATAGCAAAGTTTCTTAATGAAGCAAGAGGCAGAAGACACAAAGGAAGGAGACTAAGTGCTCTCTTGGTAGTGACCGTTCTAGAACTTCTCTTAGCTGTGTTGGTGAGGCATCTGCTATACAGTCTATTTTGCAGACTGAGCTTCATCAGTTGTGCACTTCTTTGGCTAAAGGGCTCACAGAACTTAAATATTAGTGTAGACACATTTTTAGGAAGACATTTCTGCTTTCTAGGTTCACATGACATCCCTGAATCAAATATAAATGATATATATATATATATATATTTTGGTTGCTGATGTTAACACAGGCATTGGTAACATTATTTTGAAAAAGATTTATAACTAATATAATCTTTATTTCCTCACAAATTTGATAAAACGCATTACGAAAATACCAGAAAATGTAGATTCCTGTAAGAGGAAAAAATTTACAAAACCAAATAAATTTTATTGATAAGGAAATTGAATCTCAAATGGTTAAATGACATCTCTAGGCTCACCAGCTACTAAGTGCCAGAGCTACAAATAATAACTCATTTAATCCTCCCAATAACCTTTGATTTAGTTACTATCATTATTCCTCTTTTACAAGAAAGGTAACTGAAGTCCAGAAAAGACAATTTACTTGCCTAGGGCCATGTGCCTAATAAGTGTCAGAGCCAGGATTTGACCTGGAAGTTTGACTTGGGAGTCCGTTTTTAACTCTACTCTACCCTGCTTCTCCAGGAATAGCTGTAGTCAATTTCCAGGCTTTTCTTCCCTCAACCTCTCCCCATTTATGCCCACTTCCCCCACCCCCCTGTTTTATACTGTGGTGCTAAATACACATATGTACAAATGCATACACACATACCATAAAACATTTTACACATAAGAATGTGTGTATGTGTGTGTATACCTATATCTTCTTTAATTTTCAGTGTGTCTGCAGAATTATGATTGATAAATGACTCCGCTCAGAGAGCAAAGAGACTGATTCTGTTTTATCATCAGCCAGAAGGAAAAAAAAAAGAAGCTTCCTTTAGGCAGTCTAAGCATAAGGCAAGATGAACACGGTGTTAATTAGCTCTAGTTCTATCAACCTGCTGTCCTTTATTGGGAGCCCGAGAAGGAAACAGGTTAGGTTGTGCATAACAATATGATCCACTGGCCTGATTACAAGGCTCCAAGGGGGCTTTTGCAGTGTGAGCATATGGACGTTTTGCAATATTTACAGGGGGAAATGTACGCTGATTGGCAAACAGGTTACAAATGGTTTCATGCTGGAAGCCATTTTAATTTCTACCCATAGGTATTGTTGCTTACCATTCTTTCAGATTTTTTTTAAATTCAAAAAGAATAATTTATTCAATTATAACCTGACCTATGGTTTTTCTAGAGGAAAATATGAAAAATACCATTAGAAAAATAATTTAATGGAAAGAATGTTCGTCTTAATGAATCATGAGGGTGAGTCCCATTTCTGCCCTGTGTATTCATTACCCATTCCTTATATGTGGGCTTCCCTTGTGACTCAGCTGGTAAAGAATCTACCTGCAATGCAGGAGACCTGGGTTCGATCCCTGGGTTGGGAAGATCCCCTGGAGAAGGAAAAGGATACCTACTCCAGTATTCTGGCCTGGAGAGTTCCTGGGTCTCAAAGAGTTGGACATGACTGTGTTGCTTTCACTTTCATACCTGGAAAAAATTAACCCTTCAGGCACCCTGGTTTCACTTTAAGTTAAAGTGAGTTTCATTTTAAAGTAATGCTCTCCAAAATTCCCTAGGGGTCCGGTAGTTAGGACTCTGCACTTTCACTGCAGGGGCCCCAGGTTCCATCCCTGACTGGGAAACTAAGATTCCGCTGTACTATAAGGCCAAAGAAAAAGTAATGCTTTCAAAACTCTATTAGGTCTCAGTACTGCCTGGAATTTTGGTTGTTTCTTAGCAAGCTAATTTTTTCACCCTATGAAATCTTATTTGCATACCTTTTCTCTTGTTAAACTTTGTATACTGCCCCCACTCACCCCCTTAGTCCAAGTCCTATACCTGACTGAGAACATGGAAGCCATGGAGAGGAGCCAGCTCCACATTTTGACTGCAAAATCTCCACACCCCATGTTTTCATAGCTTCTGTCTTCTCTTACAACCAAGGAAGTACCTCTGTTACTATCAAAGGGCAGTCCCTCCACAACTGTACACAGTCCCATTCTCTTTCATCTGCCTAAGTGTTTTGCTCTTTCAGTTACACCCTCTTTGTCTTGCAACATTAGTTTCTCTTTTATTGGATCATTTCTCTTAGTATACAAACATACTATAATATTCCACCTTCACATTACTTATCTGTCTATAATCCAATTTCTCTGCCATCCTCACTGTAATAAGATATAAGAGCTCTGGACCCTTCACTGTTTCTTCTTCCCAAAATTCCTCTCTCTTCTTATCCTCCTCTAGACTTCATTGGTCCAATCTGCTGATCTTGCTTTTGGCATTGACTTCCCCATTCATAACTTAATGATCTACCATCTTTCTTTATCTTATATAGTTGGTCATTCCATCTTTGTTTTAAAATCTTTCCCCCTTTTCTTTTGTAATTTCACATTTGATCCAGCTTTCCTTCTACCTCACTGACTTCTCTTTCTTATGCTCCTTCTTTGGCTCCTACTTTATTGAACCCTGAAACCTTGGTTCTAGGCTCTTTATTCTTTTTCTACACTCATTAAATCC
>NW_011491690.1:4076-5689 GCF_000754665.1 Bison bison bison | reverse complement strand
GGGTTTTTTTTTTTTTTTGGTGGGGGGGTTGCATTTTGTTTTAGTTCTCCATACCTCATCTGTATGGTTCAAATCTTAATACCAGACATTAGAAAGTGACCCCATTTGTTATGCAAATGGAGAAAAAGAAAAGATAGAAACAGTCTCAGTCACACACTACTAATTCTTTCTCTCTACACACTGGCCCTTGATAGAAAACTCATGAATTGAAAATCCTTCCTAATGGGATTAATGTTATTTGTTGTTAGTACAAAGTCAATGTCTCACTCTGGAACAAGGTTCAGTTGTATGGATCTCCTTTACTAATCTTTCTTTTCTGTCTCACAGTGATCAAGAGAAGTACTGTTTGGTTCATTCTAAGGTCATGGGTATATTTTCAACTTCAGACTATAACTAGGGCTCAAAACATGTATACCAGTTTTCCCAATGGGAAGCTGGATTATATTCATGTACTCAGAGTAGAGCCACACCTGTCAATGGGCTCTTTCCTGAAGACTACCACATCAGAAGTAGGGCTGTTGTGTCTTACTGGCTTATTCCCTCCTAAGAGGCAGAGCAGAGGGTGTCTAAAACTATTGATTTAGCTACTTTATCATTCTTAGGGAGATAAATATAACAAATCGGACCTACTTATGGAAGGGTCTTGTGGACCAAGTACAATGGAATATCTTGATTCATGATATACAATTAGCCAAATCATTGTTGCTGTCTAAGCACTTGCTTTTGATTGTGTTAGAATGAAGAAAGAAATACATCTACAGAAAAAAAACTCCTGTATAGGTTGGAACCTGTATCATAGTTTTCATTCCAATCCTTGAGGGTGAGATAATTACAGAACTTTAAGGAAGATTTCCTAAATACATATATTCATAAATTATTGCATATGTTGAATCATACTATATATTATTTGGTAACCTACTTTTCATTGCATGATATATTCACATGTTAATAAATATAGATTTACATTATCACTTATAATGGCAGTTTATGTTCCATAATTCACTTCATAACCTTTTACTAGTGGTTGTTCCAGGTTTCCTGGATATTATCAACACAAGTAACATTGCAGGAAATTTCCTTATGCATACAGTAGTCCACCTTATCCCCTCTTTTGCTTTATATGGTGTCAGTTACCTGTGTTTAATTTCAGTCTGATAATATTAAATAGAAAATTTCAGAAGTAAAAATCCAAATGTTTTAAATGATGTACCATACTGAGTAGCAAGATGAAATCTCATACCATCCTGCTCAGTCTTGCCCTGGACATGAATCATCACTTTGTCCAGTGGATCCTGCTTATAAGTCACTTGGTAGCTGACTTGGGCGTCAGATTGACTGGCGCAGTATCAACAGTACTTGTGTCCAGGTAATCCTTATATCATTTAGTAATGGCCCCAAGAAGAAATGTAGTGATGCTGGCAACTCAGATATTCTCTTATAGTTCCTAATTTATAAATTAAACTTTGTCATAGGTGTTCATGTATAGGAAAGTAGGTAATATAAATAAAGTTTAGTACCATCTGTAGTTTCAGGCATCCACTGGGAGTCCTGGAATGCATCCACCATAGATAAGGGGGGACCACTGTATATAGATTTTGCACCACTCAATGAAT
>NW_011491690.1:2856-3587 GCF_000754665.1 Bison bison bison | reverse complement strand
ACCAGTCAATCCTAAAAGAAATCAACCCTGAATATTCATTGGAAGGACTGATACTGAAACTGAAGCTCCAATATTTTGGCCACCTGATGTGAGGAGTCCACTCACTGGAAAAGACTTTGATGCTGGGAAAGACGGAGAAAAGAGGAGAAGAGGGTGACAGAGGATAAGATGGCTGGATGACATCACAGACTCGATGGACATGAAATTGAGCAAACTCTGGTAGATAGTGAAGGACAGGGAAGCCTGACTTGCTGGAGTCCAATGGGGTCACACAGAATTGGACACAACTTAGCAATTGAACAACAGTTATTTGTTGAGTGTGTAAAGAAGGAATTTTTTAAAAACTTCATTATTGGCATAAAATAAGTTAATATAATTTTTGTAGTGCCATTTAACAGTATGTAATGAGATGGAAGAATTATTTTAAAGTTGTACTGTGAAGTGTAATACATAGGAAAAGGCATAAACACGTGTGTGACATTTAACAAATGTTTGTGTAGTGAGCAACACTGTAATAACAGACTGGGCTCAAGAAACAAAACATTACTGTCTCTCTTGACCTTCCTCCTGTACTTTAAGCCAGTTATAACTCTGCCTCTCCCTCAACAGTATCATCATTCCATTATAGTGCTACACGTGTGTGTGTGCCTGCTAAGTCGCCAAGCTGTGTACGACTCTTTGCAACCCTATAGACCATAGCTGGCCAAGCTGATCTGTCCATGGGATTCTTC
>NW_011491690.1:0-1135 GCF_000754665.1 Bison bison bison | reverse complement strand
CGATGCTTTCGAACTGTGGTGTTGGAGAACTCTTAGAGTCCCTTGGACTATAAGGAGATCAAACCAGTCAACCCTAAAGGAAATCAACCCTGAATATTCATTGGAAGGACTGATGTTGAAGCTGAAGCTCCAATACTTTGGTCACATGATACAAAGAGCCGACTCATTGAAAAGACCCTGATACTGGGATAGACTGAGGGTGGGAGAAATGGGTGACAGAGGATGAGATGTTTGGATAGCATCACCGACTCGCTGGACCTGAGTCTGAGCAAACTCTCTGAGATCATGAAGGACAGAAGAGCCTGGAATGCTACAGTCCATGCGGTCGTAAAGAGATGGACATGACTTAGTGGCTGAACAACAACAACATTAGAATTGCTCACTTTCTCAAGCTGCTATCAGTAGTGCTAATTATTTTTCTCTTGCCTTTGTGGTGATTTTTTTTCTTTTCTTTTTCTTTTCTTTTAAGCTTTTCATTGTTAAATAGAACATAAATATAGAAAGTGCACAAAAGGTGTATGTGGTAGTATATGGTTTGCATCTCTACCACCCAGATATCAAGCAATAGAATACTGCCACCCAACACAGTACCCCTGGTATGTTCTCTGTCCCAGTTACTCCCTTTCTCCCTCAGACTGTAGTTTAACAAATTTGAGACATCTGTCTGTCTTACAGGCAGCCTCTAAGTGACCAATAGAGAAATCAAGATTAAAGACACTTAGACTAGGAATACATGATGAAACGAGGTCTTGAAGAAGGCAGGAGGGGCTACAATCAGATAAACTCTGTATCATTAAGAGATGTTAGTCATGGAAAGGAAGCATTTCTCTTCCTTTTAGTCAGAGAAAAAGTAAAGGAGGAAAAATTCATTCAGCCAGTCATTTAACAAAGATTTATTAAGTCCCTACTAATTAGCAACACTCTAGAAAGCAATAGAGAGATTTTAAAGAGGAAAAGCTGTACATATGCTGTGTTGCTAGGTAAGCCTCATCTCTTCAAGAATAAGTAGATGAGGTCATAGGTTCTGAGTGAGAGCTGTTTAAAGGAGAGCATACTTGGATGTTTGAGGAGTGTGAACAAGATTTCAAAAAGCTGCAGTGAGGAAAGCCCCAAGGAATCAACACATTTTATTTGC
>NW_011491689.1:16428-16924 GCF_000754665.1 Bison bison bison | reverse complement strand
TCTTCTTCTGTCTCTCTCTTTTTTGGGGGGGCAGGGGGAAATCTTATCTTGAAACGAATTGAGACTTACAGAAAAGTTGCAAATACAGCACAGAATTCCGTAAACCTTTTTCCACCAATATTAACATCTTGCATAACCATAGTGCCGTTGTTAAATTTAAGAAATTAGCATTAGTATTATGCTATTAACTCATTTATTTTGAATTTCTTCAGTTTTCCACTATTTGTTGTTTTTGTTCCAGGATCCTATCTAGTATACCACAGTGCGTTTAATTGCCACGTCTCCTCTCATCTCATAGTTTCTTAGTATCAATCTTTTTCATTCTTACATAGGGCTTCATATTATGAGTATATCAGTCTTTCATAGATATGTTGGTAGATTTTTTAACCATATTAACAGAGTCATTATATTAACCATAATACTCTGAACTGCCTCGTACATGCCCCTATAGACACATATAGGCATACTTCCCAGGTGGTGCTATTAGTAAAGAATC
>NW_011491689.1:14388-15026 GCF_000754665.1 Bison bison bison | reverse complement strand
GCCAGCAAATTTGGAAACCTCAGCAGTGGCCACAGGACTGGAAAAGGTCAGTTTTCATTCCAATCCCAAAGAAAGGCAATGCCAAAGAATGCTCAAACTACCGCACAATTACACTCATCTCACACACTAGTAAGGCGGTGCTCAAAATTCTCCAAGCCAGGCTTCAACAATACATGAACCGTGAACTTCCAGATGTTCAAGCTGGTTTTAGAAAAGGCAGAGGAACCAGAGCTCAAATTGCCAACATCTGCTGGATCATCAAAAAAGCAAGAGAGTTCCAGAAAAACATCTACTTCTGCTTTATTGAATATGCCAAAGCCTAGTCTTATTGTGTGGATCACAATAAACTGTGGAAATTTCTGAAAGAGATGGGAATCCAAGACCACCTGATCTGCCTCCTGAGAAACCTGTGTACAGGTCAGGAAGCAACAGTTAGAACTGCACATGAAACAACAGACTGGTTCCAAATAGGAAAAGGAGTATGTCAAGGCTGTATATTGTCACCCTGCTTATTGAACTTATATGCAGAGTACATCAGAAGAAACGCTGGGCTGGATGAAGTACAAGCTGGAATCAAGATTGCTGGGAGAAACATCAATAACCTCAGATATGCAGATGACACCACCCTTATGGCAGAA
>NW_011491689.1:11242-12172 GCF_000754665.1 Bison bison bison | reverse complement strand
AATTTAGCATAATTCTTAAGGGCCATAGGATTTTCAGAGTGGTAAATGAGCACTGGCTTCAACTGAAAGTCATCAGCTGCATTAATCCCTAACAAGAGAGTTAGCCTGTCCTTTGAAGCTTTGAAACCAGGCATTGACCTTCTTCCAATAGAAAACCACTTCTTCTACTTCAAAAGTCTGTTGTTTAATATGTAGGCAGCTCAATAATTATCTTGACTAAGTTCTTCTGGATAACTTGCTGTAACTTGTACATCAGCACTTGCTGCTTCACCTTGCACTTTCGTGTGATAGAGACGACTTCTTTCCTTAAACTTCACAAACCAACGTCTGCTGGCTTCAGACTTTCCTTCTGCAGCTTTCTCACTTCTCTCAGCCATCACAGAATAAAAGGGGAGTCCTTTCTCTGAATGAGGCGTTGGTTTAAGGGAATGTTGTTGCTGGCTTGATCCTCCAGACCACTAAAAACTTTCTCCAAATCAGCCATAAGGCAGTTCTACTTTCTTATCATTCGTGTGTACACTGGAGTAGCACTTTTGATTTCCTTCAAGAACTTTTCCCTTGCATTCACAACTTGTTTAACTGGCATAAGAGGCCTGTCTCAGCTTTCAACATGCCTTCCTTGCTAACCTTCATCATTCCTAGCTTTTGATTTAAAGTGTGACTCTTCCTTTCACTTGAACACCCAGAGGCCATTGTACGGTTAACTGGTTGTTTCAACATTGCTGTGTCTCAGGGAATGGGAAGGCTGGAGGAAAGAAAGAGAGATGGGGGAATGGCCAGTAGAGCAGTCAGAACACACACAGAATTTGTCAATTAAGTTTTCCATCTTATACGGGCATGGTTCTGGAGAAGGCGATGGCACCCCACTCCAGTACTCTTACCTGGAAAATCCCATGGACAGAGGAGCCTGGTAGGCTACAGTCCATGGGG
>NW_011491689.1:9298-11142 GCF_000754665.1 Bison bison bison | reverse complement strand
TCATGGCATTCCAAAGCAGTTAAGGTAATAATATCAAAGATCACTGATCACAGATCACCACAACAAATATATTGATAATAATAATGAAAAAGTTTGAAATATTGTGAGAATTACAAACATGTGACACAGAGACACAAAGTGAGCAAATGTTGTTGGAAAAATGGTGTTAATAGACTTTCTGGACACAGGGTGGCCACAAACCTTCCATTCTTAAAAATCATAATATCTGTGAAGCACAATAAAGCAAAATGCAGTTAAGAAATGTAGGCCTGTATGTGATTATTTCTTTAGGGCAGATTCTTAGAAGTAGAATTCCTTGGTCAAGGAACATTCCCAGTATAAATTTTGATAGACAATCAATAGCAATCGCAAAAGTGCTTTCCAAAAGCAATTTACCACTTTATAGACCTATCAGCAGTGTGTAAGCAAGAGTACTTGACTCCCAGGTGCCAAGTTAGGTACCAGGACAAAAAGATAAAGAAGACACAGTACCTGTCCTTTCAGTGCTTAAAATTATGAGGCATTCATATAAGTAGGTATCTTCAATATAGCATGGTAAGTTCTGCGACACAGTTCAGAAAGAGGAAGACCATACCGCTTTGTGAAATGCTCTAGATAGTCAAGATCAACACTGTCCAACAGAAATACAACCCAAACCACATATAGAGTTTTAAATTTTATAATTGCCACATTAAAAATGTGATAAGGAACTGGTGGAGTTAATTTAAATAAATTTTGATGTAATCAAATATATATATAAAATATTATCATTTCAGCATGTAATCAATATAAAAAGTATTAATTGGATAATTTACATGATCTCCTTTATATTAAGTCTTTGACTCTGACTAATCACATTTCAAATGTTTGGTAGACACGTGTTGCCAGGTTGTGGCTGCCATATTAGACAGTACAGACCTAGGTCATTCAGCATGCATTTCCTGTATCTACTTCTGAAGCATTTCTCCCTGAAGTCTCTCCTTATAAGTGTATATTTGCCTATTTAAGGGGATTGGAATGGGGAAGTATTATTGATTATAAACATTACTAGACACCATCAGTCTTAATCATGAGAAACAAAGGCCAACATCCTAACACAGAGTGCAGGGAAATAACTGCAGAGAGACTTGGAGGTTTCAGCCTATAGAGATATGCAAAAAGTGCTTCTTATGAAGTCAGCCTGCCTTGAGAGCCAAGATGCTTGATTGAGTTTGACAACTGGGGACAGCGAGATACTCCATTTGTTACCTTAACTTTGTAATAAATTTATAATTTCAGAGCATAGCTTTTTGCAATTGGATAAAACAAGAAGGATAAGAATTATAAAATCTATACGACTCAGCACTAAGGAACATTTGTGAGGAGAGCATTAGGAACTGCCATTCTTAATCAACTGAAAAGACATTACTCCTAGAATATCTGAATAGGCAGACACATTCTGTCCAGACATTGAATTTCAGGGTAGTGCAAATATTGGAATGGTACTACTTCTTGAGAGATCTGGGTAGTGTCCAACTCTACTCATTAAGTTTGTATATTTTTATATAGTTTATATATGTCTTTAAGAAAAAGAATTTTGACGTTGAGGTCAGGAGTCATTGTATTAGATCTACTGTAACCAGTAGTGCTCATTTGTAGGTAAATGTTCTGGCATTGTGCGATTTAGTTTTATTACTTTCTATACCACTCTAATGACAGAAAGTGAAGTGGAACTAAAGAGCCTCTTGATGAGGGTGAAGGAGGAGAGTGAAAAAGCTGGCTTAAAACTAAATATTAAAAAAAAACTAAGATCATGGCATATGGTCCCATCACTTCATGGCAAATAGAAGGAGAAAACGTGGAAG
>NW_011491689.1:6460-7175 GCF_000754665.1 Bison bison bison | reverse complement strand
CCCCCCGCCTTCAAGAAACTAGCTTACCTTAAATAAAGTATATAAAATAGCCCTTGATCTTCAAACTGAGAACTACTATGCCTTTTGTTCTTTATGGCCCATCTAATTTCAAAAAAATATCTGAATCAAGAAAGTCAAACACATTTTCAATATAACTTCTAATATCCATCATATTCAAATTATTTGGGGACTGAATAGACTGAATTTTCTATAAAGCTGATGAATACCTTTAATTGGAGAGAGTATGTTAAACCAACTGTACTTTGAGCAAGGAAATCTCAGGGATGTTCTAATAGAGCTCTATTAGCATGCCATCCTGTACCTTATTCAGAACCAGTATCATCTGAGTTTCCATTGTTTCCAATAATTGCAAGAGAAATTCATCAGAGTGCTGGCCTTAATCCAAATAAAAGGGTAGAAACCATTAAATGCTTAAAAGTTTTAAGGATAAATTAGAAGGTAGGTGTTAGAAATCTCTTTGGCTCAACTCAAAGTGGATGAATGATTTTTAAATAGGCTATCTGGCTAGCTTTCCTGTTCTTGGTTGCTAATTCATATGCTATATATTTGTGTTAGACATATAAATTAGCCCCTATCAGTCCACCTAGGAACAAAAAGGAAAATATGAGATGGCTTATGAACAGATAAACTTTTTTTTCCCTTTTGGTTGATGTTGAAAATTGCAGTGAGAAAACAGGATTACCCCACCTTCTGT
>NW_011491689.1:4524-5660 GCF_000754665.1 Bison bison bison | reverse complement strand
CAACACCACAGTTCAAAAGCATCAATTCTTCGGTGCTCAGATTTCTTCACAGTCCAACTCTCACATCCAACACCATAGTTCAAAGCATCATTTCTTCAGCGCTCAGCCTTCTTCACAGTCCAACTCTCACATCCATATATGACCACTGGAAAAACCATAGCCTTGACTAAATGGACCTTAGTTGGCAAAGTAATGTCTCTGCTTTTGAATATGCTGTCTAGGTTGGTCACAACTTTCCTTCCAAGGAGTAAGCGTCTTTTAATTTCATGGCTGCAGTCACCATCTGTAGTGATTTTGGAGCCCAGAAAAATAAAGTCTGACACTGTTTCCACTCAGGCTCAAAATCTTAATCATTTTGGTTTCCGTCACTCTTTCCTATGCCCATCCCCAGCACAGCTACACACGTGCACATTAGTGCAAGCACACACCCACCCACTCATACACAGAGTTTGTTGCCAAATCCTGAGATGATGTTTATGCAGTTTCTCCTTAAAGAATCACCTTCTTTGCATTCGCACAGCTACCACCCTAAATGAGGCGCTCATCATTTTTCACCTACATTATCACAATGCCATGCCAATTTGTATTCTTGCCAGAACTTTAGCCTCCGATCCATCCTTCTCCACATTACTACCGGATTTATCTTTTTACAAAGGGTGCTCTGATGATATCATTTATTTGCCTAGAAACCATCAGTGCTCCTCATTGCTATCAAATTAATCTTCCTAAAGAAAACTGATCCTATTACTCATCTATTCAGAAAATGGCAGTGTCTCCCAGTTGCCCAGTAAATTGAATCCAAATAGCTAAGTGTGGCATTCTATGTCCTCTACAATATGGCCCTTATCTACTATTCTGGCCTTAATTTCCACTAACTTTTATACATAGTTAAACTTCAATCAACCCCAGCGACTTCCTTTGCCTCAAATACATCCGGTGCTTTTACAAAGTCATATTTTGTTCAGCCTGCCCCCTCACCCCACCCATTCTGGACACCTGCTCCACACATCCTTCAGAGTCTATCTCAAATCCTACTTCCTTCATAAAACCATCCCTGATCAACCAAGTCAATTTTACTCTATTGTTCCTTTAAAACATTTCTTTTAAAACAAAATTTTCTTTTTTTTCCCCCAGAT
>NW_011491689.1:0-909 GCF_000754665.1 Bison bison bison | reverse complement strand
TGTCTGCCTACAATGAGGAAGACCCGGATTCAATCCCTGGGTTGGGAAGATCTCCTGGAGAAGGAAATGGCAACCCACTCCAGTATTCTTGCCTGGAAAATCCCATGGACGGAGAAGCCTGGTATACTACAGTCCATGGGGTTGCAAAGAGTCGGACATGACAGAGCCACTTGACTTACTTTACTTATTAGCTACTATAGATCCTGCTTTCTAACTGACATCAACTTTTTCATTTCAAATGATGTCCTCCCTAGTGTTTAGATGTTTTCTCTCTTTAAAGTTTCATCTCTCTTTACTTATCCATTTAGCGTCTATTATTTTTAAATTATCATCATCTTCATCATCAAAGGCATGGATAAGTAGACTGGCACTTTAAAAATAATCAAATTCTACCGGACTTGGTTCCCCATTAACAGTAGCTGTGTGTATCTGCTTCTCATTAGGAGATGAAAGAATTTTCTTATCGCTTAGTTTTCAAAATGGAAGAAAAAAAGAATATTTGATTATAGACATTTAATGTGCTAGAATTTTCTTTTTGAAATTTATCTGAATAATTTACATTTAATTTCAAAAAGAAGACATAAGTCACAACCACATGTTGGAATCTACCAGAAAAATCAGTTATCCATTGTTCAGCAATGTAGTATTGAAAGTATTGTTCTAAAACAGGCCCTACTACCTTAGAAGCTAACAAACTAGCCATAACTCACTCTCTTTAGCTCATAAATATTATGTAACAACTGGTTTAAACAAAGAAGGGGATATAAACAAATGAGAGACTTGTTCCCAGACCTGAGTCATGTAATGTCCATAAACTGAACTACAAATAACTGCAGTGTAATTTATCAACAGATACAGAATGTTAAAATCTTAAAGATTATCAAATCCAACATCTTTATTTAAAGATGA
>NW_011491688.1:13311-13895 GCF_000754665.1 Bison bison bison | reverse complement strand
TTTCCTTGGTGTGTATGCCCAGCAGTGGGATTGCTGGGTCGTATGGCAGTTCTATTTCCAGTTTTTTAATGAATTTCCATACTGTTCTCCATAGTGGCTGTACTAGTTTGCAAACCCACCAACAGTGTAAGAGGGTTCCCTTTTCTCCACACCCACTCCAGCATTAAGCCACAGTCATCAAGACAGTATGGTACTGGCACAAAGACAGAAATACAGATCAATGGAACAAAATAGAAAGCCCAGAGATAAACCCACAGACCTACGGACACCTTATTTTTTACAAAGGAGGCAAGAATATACAGTGGAGAAAAGACAATCTCTTTAACAAGTGGTGCTGGGAAAACTGGTCAACCACTTGTAAAAGAATGAAACTAGAACACTTTCTAACACCATACACAAAAATAAACTCAAAATGGATTAAAGATCTAAACATAAGACCAAAAACTATAAAACTCTTAGAGGAGAACATAGGCAAAAAACTCTCCGACATACATCACAGCAGGATCCTCTATGACCCACCTCCCAGAATATTGGAAATAAAAGCAAAAATAAACAAATGGGATCTAATTAAAATTAAAAGCTTC
>NW_011491688.1:9451-10742 GCF_000754665.1 Bison bison bison | reverse complement strand
ATCTTTCTGGTACTTGCCTTCCTTGGTGTCAGAGACTCCACCATTGTTTTTCTTTCTCTGATTTTTTATGCTTTCTCCATCCTTTCCCATGACTTCTTTTTTTTTTTCTTTTAAGATTTCATACCTGGAAGATTGACTTTTCTCAACTGTATTCTCTATTGATGAAATAAGCACTCACAGTATGAAGGGTTACCTGCTGTTGGCTCTTTAAAACATTCATCCCCACTTGTTGCACAGAGGCTATTTCTCTTCTCTAAGAGTCATCTTCTTTCAGCCCTGTTTTAGATCTTTGAGGCTTTATAAAGAATTCCTCAACTTTCTAATTTATTCCCTCTTGATAATGTTTATTTGTTCAAAAATATCTATTAACTGTATTAACTGTCTGCCATGTCCCATGTAATATGTTAGGTGCTGGAGACCAAATTGATAGCAAGTTAGTCATGATGTCTGCTTTCATAAAGCTTCTAGTCTCATGAAAAGATAGAAATGCAACTGCTGGCACTAAATCTAACCCTACATGTAAGCTCTCCTCCTCTATTAGGTTAACAATAAAATATGATACTTAAAGAAGTGACAAAATTGTCATGCTTTTGATACAGCACATCAGAATTCATTCCTACATTATTTACAAGAACTTTTTTTTCGTTTGGTTTTAATAAAAATGATAGACATGGATAAGGCTTTGTGACACTTTACCCTCTGTCTGTAACACTTTAGAAGGAACGATTTACATGGGATTCTCTACAGTTAACAAATATACTATTTTTGAGACTATGGCTTCTTTTTCATTTAATGGTCATAAATCTAAGAGTAACTGTATGTCATGATATAAGAACTATGAGGTCCCATCTTGAAACCGCTTTGTTCAAAATCAGCATTTTGTTTCAGATTAAATGTTTTAAATTTGGCTAATACTACATTTCAAGAAAAATTATTAAATTTTTATATGCACCTACTTAGAAAGAGAAAAACCTTGGAATCTGACTTTGGTGTAGCTTTATGCATTAGAATAAAGTGAATGTGCTCATATATAAATTCTTGTTTTTAACCCATGTCTTTCTTCTTACTCCTATGTACTTGTAGAGATATTTATTTCCAAACTTAATTTTCAATACATTTGCATTTTTACAGTTAAAAAGCAGCTCATAGGTTTTCAAGTAAAATCTGGAGCACTTTATAATTATATTATTGAATCCAAGAGAAGCTTGATGAATTTAAAAGAAGAAAATAGTTTGTAGTTCATCTCTGTAAAAATAAAGTATATGAATAAAATTGATGTATCTCATGGGCA
>NW_011491688.1:8164-9351 GCF_000754665.1 Bison bison bison | reverse complement strand
ATAAACATCAAGTGAGAGGGTCATATTCTTCTAAAAGTAGCCAAAATGCTATAATTTTAAAAGTTGGGCCCAGTAGTGTTCTCTGCCCAGAAGAATATACATTGCTATTTAATTGCTATCAAATAGTCAAACTCTGTTTCTCTTCATTTTCTATCCTGAAAAGCTATGTGTATAATTTGTTCCTATGTTTAGCAGAAGTTAAAACACTAAGCATTTAGTGTTTGATGTAAGAGTATAATTTGCCCCTCTTCTAATCAGAGAATTAAGTATCCCTTGACATTTGTGGTTTTCCTTTCATTTTTTCTGTCCCTTTTCCTGGTTCTCTCATTTTTCTTCTTCTTGAAGTTTCCCTTTTCTGCAAACATCCCACCCTTCCAACCTCCCAACCACATCACAATCTTTTTTTTTTTTTTCAGATTCATGTTTTATTATGTTTTCAATTATTTTTTCCCACCAGTGCTTTCTACAATAGTTTCTTCTTTTCAAAGTAAAATCTTAATTAAAATGAGATTGTCTCCTGGGTAGTGGGGGTTTATTTTGTTTCACTTGGTTTTGTTTTACCGCCTTTACAATATGATGAGTCAAGAACTTTTAAGTTGAGAAAATAAAGCTAAATAATTTCCCCTATCAACATTGTCTATAATTTAATGTTCTCTTACCCAAACAGTTCCAATGTCTTTTTCTTTTTTCCTTTCTTTCTTCCTATCTTTCTTCCTTCATTCTTTCTTTTTTGGCATGAGGGAGGAAAAGGAAAACCAAGCAGGATCAAAAAGGAGTGGGGCCAAGGAATGGAAGCAAATGGTTGAATGAAATAAGCTAAACACTCTTCACCACCATTCTAGCAAAAAGGGCCAAGATTCCCACAGAATCACTTAGCTGGAGCTTGTCCATTTTGTCTACCTTATAATCTTCTCCAAGAAGAATAAGAAGGTAAAATATGATCTCTGACAGCTCCTTTCTTTCCCCATACCCCACATACTATATTGACAGTAGTTACATTATTGCACAATGTCAAGTTGTTCCCACTAGAGTGTCCTTACTCAAGAAGTCCTGCCATGCAGAATTCACCCTGCTGTACAGAAAGACTTCACCGAGATCTGTATTTGAAAGCTGCCATGAATATGGCTAGAGCAGATGTGTGTGTGTGCTGCTCAGTTGCTCCAGTCATGTCCGAGTCTTTGTGACCT
>NW_011491688.1:4796-6642 GCF_000754665.1 Bison bison bison | reverse complement strand
AGCAGGCGGTTTGGAAAGGAAGGTGAAGTGAGGGGGGTTTTCTGCTTGCCCTGGGAATGAGTCGCACGCCCTCGGGGTCGGAACGTGCAAACGCCAGGCTGCACCGTGCCCTGCCTGCAGCCCCTGGCCGTGCGCAGAGCCCCTCACCAGCGGGCTTTGGATCCCGCCGGGGGCACAGCCGGCCGGAGCGACAGTGTGGGCCGCCGCCTCAGTGAGCAGGGGCAGCTCAGCATCTTCTCTACGGGGCATGGACTCTGGTCTGCTGACCTGTGTCGCAAGGACATTCCAGCCGCCGGGAGAAGCTTGGCTGCTCTCTGGATTCCAGAACAGGCAGTGCTACCATAAAACGACACCAGAACACACTGTGCTTTTCGGTGCTACCGGGTCTGCGTGGAGCCGCCTCCGTCCCCCCTGGGGCAACGACATGTTTTGTGGTTTTAAAATCAGTGCATACAGGATAGCGCAGCTCCAAACAGTAAGCCGGAGTTGCAGTCTGGCAAAATAAACCCTTCAAAGCTCATGAGCTTACTGCTATTCACCTGGTGGATTCTCTCCATCACAAAGCTGAGTGAGTCCATTAAGCTTATGTAACACAAGCTTAAAGGTGAAATGGAAAGCTCTTAAAAAATAAACTATTTAAGTTTCTAAATCAGGAGTGTGCATTATGTGCTGAAAACTTAAATATGCCAGTAATGCTACATACATTTGTACAAAAATGATAATCACATTCACATTTTAAAGCAAAACCTTTAAAAGTACATATCCTTCACAGTCCTAAAAAAAAAAAAGGAAATCAAAATCAGTATTCCGGCTTTGCTCTGAGAGAGCTGAAGTGAGTGTAGCAGTCGGAGAGTGCTCTATGCTTTGCAAGTGCTGTCATCAATTCTAATAAATCTTTAATCCAGCCCTTGATAGGCAGGTGAAGAAGAAATTTATTTTTTCAGATGTTTTGGTATAATGAAATACAGAATATTAGAAACGTAAGCATATACAAATATTCCACAGATAGAGGATCTTTTTTATTTTAGTATCCAATTTAGTGCAAAGAAAATAGAATTCATCCTGAATGAATACTGAAGGTATTAAATGGGTATTCTGTCATCAGAACCACTGAATAGCATTGGAGTTTATTACATGCATGCCCAAGCACTTTAAAAGGCAACTCAGCCATAGGCCAAAGAGTTCAGTGAGATAAGCAGTTGTTCCTTCTATTTTCAGAGAGAGTGTGTTTTAATGGACACTTGGACTGAGGCTTAACCTGATCAGGCCAAACTCTTAAATGTTGGCTCCTAGGACCATAGCAAGAATATCAGAGTCCACAGCCAAGTGTGAATGAGTCTACCTTTCTTCTAAATGTTCTTTGACCTTAACTTAGTTTCAATCAAAATGTTGATAAAACAACCCAAGAGACAGACACTCTTTGTTTTCCAGATTAACCCTAGCTTTCACAGAAACTTTATCATTTATAAAACTTAAACTTCTCAACAGACCAAGGATTGCTAGGCTTCTCATTTTGAAAGAGGTATCTTCTGAACTTTCATCTGATAAAGACTATTTCCTCTCTGGAACTAGATGACTAGTCCTACAGTTGTGAGTGTTTAGGGAAATGATTGATTTGTTTCAGGGGGAAAATTGTTTGTTATCTTGTTAGAAAATGAACTTGAGCTTTGTTCCTCAAGACCCAGATTCCCATGACAACAGCAACAGTGACCTTGCCTTAAGGTCCAGGAGCAGTTGAAGTTATTGTACAGAATGAACTCAGATTTCTGGTGTTGATTTTTCAGGTGTGTTTTAACATTTCAACCTTAAATTTCTTTCCTACAAAACAGACGGAGACAATCTTGAA
>NW_011491688.1:3809-4696 GCF_000754665.1 Bison bison bison | reverse complement strand
GTTTTTAGAGATGAAAACCAACCTATAAGATTTTTCCAAGTTTGTAAGTAATTGTGTGGCTTACTCAATTCAAGCTAATTTGTTACACTAATAAAGCCAGTAAACTCTTACATGTTAGCAATTTTCTTTAGTACTTCATGCCATTTATTCATTCATTCATGCTACAAATATTTATTTGATATTATCACCTTGGGCAGTATGCTTGACAGTAGGCATACAGAATAAAAATAAGGCATGTCCTTGTCCCAGAAACGCTTGCAGTCTTGTGGATGATAGAGACTATATAGGCAAAATTTGCCTTGTTCATCCAAAACTGATGAAATTAAGGCCTTTGAGGTTCAGATTTGCCGATGGAGAATACAAAGTAGAATCAAGGATCAGAGACCATCTTGAGAAATTAATTATTAAGTAAAATTGTCTCAAGACTAGATTTTGAAATTTGAAGGAAAACAGAATGAGCCCCATACAACCTGAGCAAATTCTCTGAGCAAAGAGCAACCACTGCCAGTACTGATCCATCTAATCCCAGGATTACACAAGATCCCAAGAGAGCAGGGAGGTTTGTTTTAAGTGGGATTTTGCTACATGAGAATTGCCTGAAGCCCTGTAGGCTCCCTTGCAGAGCTCTTTTCTCCATACAGAGGCATTTGCTATGCCTTTGCTCAAATAGGTTTATTACCTATTTGAACCCTCCAGGTGGTGATATCAGTTGCAAAGAATATAGAAATTCAACCACAGTCTTTTTTTTTTTTTAATGCAGCTTCAGTTTTTTCCAACCTGTTGTGCACTGCATGTAGTTACACATTTGGGGAAATACTGCCACAGAATGAAGTGTTGTAAGGTCTTTACAGAACGGTTATCTGATACTATTCAAAAAATGGAAACTC
>NW_011491688.1:693-1276 GCF_000754665.1 Bison bison bison | reverse complement strand
GTAATGTCTCTGCTTTTTAGCATGCTGTCTAGATTTGTCACAGTTTTTCTTCCAAGGAGCAAGCATCTTTTGATTTCATGGCTGCAGTCACCATCTGCAATGATTTGGGAGCCCAAGAAAATAAAATCTGTCACTGTTTCTACTTGTTTCCTTTCTATTTGCCACGAAGTGATATAACTGGATGCCATGATCTTAGTTTTTTAATGCTAAATTTCAAGCCAGCTTTTTCACACCCTTCTTTCATATTCAACAAGAGGTTCTTTACTTTCTCTTCACTTTGTTCAATTAGAGTGGTATCATCTGTATATATGAGGTTCCTGATAATTCTCCTGGCAATCTTGATTCCAGTTTGTGATTCATCCAGCCTGACATTTCACATGATGTGCTCTGCATATAAGTTAAAAGCAAGGTGACAATATATATCCTTGTCATACTCCTTTCCCAATTTTGAACCAGTCCATTGTTCCACATCCAGTTCTAACTGTTGTTTCTTTTTTTTTTCTTTCTAACTGTTGTTTCTTGATTTGCATACAGATTTCTCAGGAGAGAGGTAAGGTGGTCTGGTATTCCCATATCTTTAAGG
>NW_011491688.1:0-593 GCF_000754665.1 Bison bison bison | reverse complement strand
TGTAAGCAGTGCTGTCATGAATTTGGGGTACATGTCTTTCAGTTCCTGGTTTCCTCAGTATGTATGCCCAGCAGTGGGATTGCTAGGTCATATGGTCAGTTCTATTTCCCAGTTTTTTTAAGGAATCTCCACGCTGTTCTCCATAGTGGCTCTACTAGTTTGCATTCCCACCAACAGTGTAAGAGGGTTCCCTTTCTCCACACCCTCTCCCAGCATTATTTTTTGTACACTTTTTATAGCAGCCATTCTGACCAGCATGAGATGGTACCTCATTGTGGTTTTGATTTGCATTTCTCTGATAATGAGTGATGTTGAGCATCTTTTCAAGTGTTTGTTAGCCATCTGTATGTCTTCTTTGGAGAAATGTCTGTTTAGTTCTTTGGTCCATTTTTTGATTGGATCGTTTATTTTTCTGGAATTGAGCTGCATGAGCTGCGTTTTGAGATTAATTCTTTGTCAGTTGCTTCATTTGCTGTTATTTTCTCCTATTCTGAAGTCTGTCTTTTCACCTTGCTTATAGTTTACTTCATTGTGCAAAAGCTTTTAAGTTTAATTAGGTCCCATTTGTTTATTTTTGCTTTATTTCCATTACT
>NW_011491687.1:31110-31483 GCF_000754665.1 Bison bison bison | reverse complement strand
TAGTATTACCATCTCTTTAAGAATTTTCCACAGTTTGTTGTGATCCACACAGTCAAAGGCTTTGGCATGGTCAATAAAGCAGAAGTAGATGTTTTTCTGGAACTCTCTTGCTTTTTCGATGATCCAGCAGATGCTGGCAATTTGATCTCTGATTCCTCTGCCCTTTCTAAATCCAGCTTGAAACTCTGGAAGTTCACAGTTCATGTACTGTTGAAGCTTGGCTTGGAGAATTTTGAGCATTACTTTGCTAGCATGTGATATGAATACAATTGTGTGGTAGTTTGAACATTCTTTGACATTGCTGTTTTGGGATTGGCATGAAAACTGACCTTTTCCAGTCCTGTGGCCACTGCCGAGTTTTCTAAATTTGCTG
>NW_011491687.1:29441-30119 GCF_000754665.1 Bison bison bison | reverse complement strand
AGAGAGGTGGGAGGGAGGTTCAAGAGAGAGGGGTTATATGTTTACTTATAGCTGATTCATGCTGTTGTACAGCAGAAACCAACACAACATTGCAAAGCAATTAACCTCCAATTTAAATGCAAAGAAAAAAAAAAGTCAGATTGGGGCCCAAACCAGGGAGGAGGTAACAGCTGTCTTCAATGTAGTCTGTTTGTCCTTGTGGGGCCTTGCCTCCCAAGTGGCAGTATTTTCACATGAAATCCCTGGCTCCTTAGGATCTTCCTTATGGCCATTCTCAGGTCTGTCTCTTCTGGGCAACTCTGGCAGCCACAGATATTTCCTCAATTCCCTTCCTCATCTTCACAATTTGCATGTTTAGGAAGCTCAACTCTCAGGACTCTGCTATGACTATGATGACATGCTTTGGGCCAGGGTGTTCATGACCCATAATGACTGTATGACTCCTACCAAGTTTTAGTCACAACTCAAGAAGGGCCTTGGATGCCTGAGAAGAGGGAGCAGAGTGTGAACTCTGACTCAGCAGGGCAAGGGGGACACATTTTAGAGTAGATGATTTTGTGTGCCTGTGTGTTAAGTCGCTTCAGTTGTGTCCAACTCTTTGCAACCCCATGGACTGTAGCCCGCCAGGCTCCTCTGTCCATGGGATTCTCCAGACAAGAATACTGGAGTGGGTTGCTG
>NW_011491687.1:26717-26866 GCF_000754665.1 Bison bison bison | reverse complement strand
TCTATGGGGTCGCACAGAGTCAGACATGACTGATGTGAATTAGCAGCAGCAGCAGCAGCAGCCAGGATCTCACAACTCCCTTGACTTTCACATGCAAAGGTAATTCAGGATAACAATATCCTCTATCATTGATTGAGGACTTAAGATTG
>NW_011491687.1:24378-26617 GCF_000754665.1 Bison bison bison | reverse complement strand
TTGGGAACACGTGTATACCTCTGGTGGATTCATGTTGATGTATGGCAAAATCAATACAATATTGTAAAGTAATTAACCTCCAATTAAAATAAATAAATTTATATTAAAAAATAAAAAAAGAGCTCATTGGCCACCTCTAGGGCTACCAACTCTGCCTCCCCATGATGCACATTTTACATTATATCCAATTGAGGACTTGTTTAAATATTTGGGGATTGCTATTGTTTTCCTGTGCAAATCAATCTTTTCTCCACAGTTTCAGACTTTCCATGAAATGACCACAGGTTTATATATTAGGTTGAATCATATAACTTTGGTAAGTTTATTGGTAAAATGGTCAAATGTTGCAATTTTGTATGATTCCGTCTGCCATTTCTTGGTTATGCCTCACTATGTCCTATCCTATATCCTGAGGGCTTCCCAGGTGGCTAGGTGGTAAAGAGTCTGCCTGCCAATGCAGGAGACACCAGTTTGATCCCTGGGTCTGGAAGATCCCCTGGAGGAGGAAATGGTTACCCACTCAATATTCTTGCCTGGGAAATCCCATGGACAGAGGAGCCTGGTGCCAAAGTCCTTGGGGTTGCCAAAGAGCCAGACATGACTTAGCAACTAAACAACATCAACAGTGCTATACAGAGCTCTGTATGTAGTGGGAACTTGTCAGACCCATTTTTTTTTTTATTGGTTTGTTTAATTTTCAGGCTGCCCTGCAAATTAATGGCACCCCACTCCAGTACTCTTGCGTGGAAAATCCCATGGATGGAGGAGCCTGGAAGGCTGCAGTCCTTGGGGTCGCTGAGGGTCGGACAAGACTGAACGACTTCACTTTCACTTTTTACTTTCATGCATTGGAGAAGGAAATGGCGACCCACCCATTGTTCTTGCCTGGAGAATCCCAGGGACGGGAGAGCCTGGTGGGCTGCCATCTATGGGGTCGCACAGAGTCGGACATGACTGAAGCGACTTAGCAGCATAGTAGCAGTCGTGGTACTGAAAGTGAAAGTTGCTCAGCAATGTCCGACTCTTTGTGACTCCATGGACTATATAGTCCATGGAATTCTCCAGGCCAGAATACTGAAGTGGGAAGCCTTACTTCTCCAGGCGATCTTCCCAAACCAGGGATTGAACCCAGGTGTCTCGCATTGCAGGTGGATTCTGTACCAGCTGAGCCACCAGGGAGTGCAAGAATACTGGAATGGGTAGCCTATCCTGTCTCCAGCAGATCTTCTCGATCCAGGAATTGAACTGGGGTCTCCTGCATTGCAGGGGTATTCTTTACCAACTGAGCTATCAGGGAAGCCCAGTGGTGGTAGTGGTAGTAGTATTAGTAGTGTATTAGTACTATTAGAAGTAGTTATTTACTGGGTATTTGAAATTGATCACTATATAGAGGCTACAGAAGATTTTGTTTCTATGTCTCTAACACTTGACTTCATTCCTCCTGAAGGTTGCCAGAGTCATCTCCAAGTTTTAGGTGACAATGGTTTTGGACATAATACATCAGTTTTCTCCATCATTGTGAATGTGCAGAAACAACTTCCAAATCATATCTGCCCTTATGGTTTCTCAGAGCACTGTGGAAGAAACATGGGGTCATTTAAGCTGCATCTGAGCTGGGAAGTACCTTGTTGTTGTTCAGTCGCACAGTTGTGTCCTACTCTTTGAGACCCATGGACTGGAGCATATCAGGCTTCCCTATTCTTCACCATCTCCCAGAGTCTGCTCAAATTCATGTCCATTGATTCAGTGATGCTATCCAACCACCTCATTCTCTGTCACCCCCTTCTCCTCATGGCCTTAATTTTTCTCAGCATCAGGGTCTTTTCCAATGAGTTGGCTCTTCATATCAGGTGGCCAAAGTTTTGGAGCCTCAACTTCAGCATCAGTCCTTCCAATGAATATTGAGTGTTGATTTCCTTTAGGATTGACTGGTTTGATCTTCTTGCTGTCCAAGGGACTCTTAAGAGTCTTCTCCAACACCACAAGGATGTGCCTAACCCAATCCAAATACAAGCTTGAATCCTCCCACTTCTTTTGTTCATTTATTCCTTGAAGGATTACGAGCAGCACCTTCTCTGTCTTGTTCTGTGAACTAATCATCTCTTTATCTTAACTTCTCCCATTGGAGGTTCCCTAGTGGTTGCTCCCAGGATATTTACCTGTTCAGGCTGTGTGGGCCTAATATCTATTGTAGAGCTTGGTCATAGCAACACTCAATTTATGCTAGCTTCCTTGCTTA
>NW_011491687.1:20234-24021 GCF_000754665.1 Bison bison bison | reverse complement strand
AAACTAGTAATACTTCCCTATTACACAAGAGCCATCCTGGCATCCCTCTGCTCCAAACCAGGGTGTTGACCAGGAGATAACTGAAAAGGGAAAGTCCTATAGATGACAGCCTGCCATATATTTCTATAAATGGTGGTTCTTGGCCCTGGTTGCACATTAGTGGGTAACTTTTAAAACACAGTGCCTGGGCCCCATATCAGACTGAATTCCAACCTCTGCATGCAAGGCCCAGGCATAAATACTTTTAGAGCTCCCACCAGGCTCATCTGTCTATAGGATTATCCAGGGAAGAATACTGGAGTGGGTTGCCATTCCCTTCTCCAGGGGAATCTTCCCAACCTAGGGATTGAACCCAGGCCTCCTGCATTGCAGGCAGATTCTCTACTGTCTGAGCCATCAAGGAAGCTCTCCAGATGATTCTAAAGTGTATCCAAGGCTCTGAACCGGTGTTAAAACCAAAGCCCCTTTTCCCTTTACTCCACTTTCTTGCCTTTTAAAGCAGAGTTTCAGAAGGGATTCAGAAAAGCCATGGTCCTGAAACAACAATGGGTATTAGAATCACTTGAGTCACACAGACTTCAGGCCTCACTCTGAGAGTTTCTGATTCTGTAACATTGGGGTGAAGCCTGGGAATCTGGATTTCTAATAAGTTCCTAGGTGGTGTGGATGCTGCAGTTGAGGGAAGGGACACAGTTCTCTTCATCTAATACCTCTTATAAGACAGTTGGGCTTCCCAGGTGGCTTGGTGGTAAAGAATCTGCTTGTCAACGCAGGAGATGTGGGTTCGATCCCTGGGTTGGGAAGATCCCCTGGAGAAGGAAATGGCAACCCACTCCAGTATTCATGCCTGGGAAATCCCATGGACAGAGGAGCCTGGAGGGCTGCAGTCCATAGGTCTCAAGAGTCAGACACGACTTAGTGACTAAACAACAACAAGGCAGTTGAGATGTGTGAGTTTTTTTTTACCCTCAATTTCCATGATAATTTTCCAGCACTGTAAGGGTTTGCACTCTCACACAGCTGTGTTGCAGAGTGACATGAGAGTTACCAAGTGTTCATTTGGAAAGATAAGTGAAAGACAAAGGGATGCCATTAAGGGAACTAAGCGCATGTTCTCCTGGGTAATGGGAGGCAGCCAGCAGCTGAGGAAAGAGTTAAATTATTAGGTTGTTTATCTAGATTCAGCCTCTGTAGGACTCGGGCATCTCTGCCTCTACCTCCACCTGCTGTGGTTAGAACTGTCTTCTACCATTTAAAGAGAAACAGGTTCACTGATAAAGCACAAAGGTAAATTAGAGATCACAGGCAGTAAGAAAGGCAGAACAAAACAAATCATAAGTCATACCTAATTCAGGGCAGCATACCAGAAAGAAGAGTGTTTGGGGTTGTTTTTGAATGTCACAGTCAGCTTTAGCTAACACTGCCCAGTGCTTGCAAGCTTAATTATTTGCCACAAAGATGGAGGGAGGGGTAGCTAGCTAGGGATGAGGTTGGGAGGGAATTGGTTTAGTCATTCTGTTGGCTCAGAATAACTGGCAACGTGGCTCCTGCATTGCCATCCACTCCCTCTTCTCTCCTGGATCAAAGGCAAGAACAGAGGCAATAAATTAGTCCAGCAGCCTCAAGACACCAATTACATTATGCTTTGCGGAGAAGCCCCTCTGGGAGGTTGGAGAGTGTGTGTGTGTCCCCTAACGATAACAACTTTATTAGACATTGAGTCTTTCTTACTGATTTTTCTCTTGAACAGATCAGAGTGGGGATGAACTGGCATAACTGCTGGCCTGGCTAGGGGTGGTCAGAAGTCAGGGTTGGCAGGTCAGTCCTAATACCTTTCCTCTTCCTGGCTCCACATCCCAGTAACACAAGAAGCAGAATCCTCGCCATCCTCTCAGGTCCTTTTCCTCAGAATGACCATTCTGTTCACCTTCTTAGGGGCTTGGTCCAACCAAACCATGTACTGGGTTGGCCAAAAAGTTCGTTTGGGTTTTTCCATAACAGCTTATGGAAACATCCGAATGAACCTTTTTGGCCAACCCAAGATTTCTCAGGGCTAAGCTTTTGTTGTGTGTGCACGTGTGTCAGTGTATGTGTGTGGGTTGGGGTGGGGAGAGGGTGGTGAAGTTTGTATTACAGCTTGTTGACCATCCAAATTCAGACTCCTTGGATTTAAATCCCACCTGTATATTCTATTAGCTGTATTACCTTGAACAAATAATTTCATAACTCTGAGCCTCAGTTCTTACCAGTAAGCAAGGGTTATAACCCAAAGAGTCTAATATAGAGAGTTGTTTTGAGAGCTAAGAAACAATTCATATAAGAACACTTAGCTTGGCACATTATAAGGACTTAACACATATCAGCTGTTGTTATCATGGTCATGAATTTTATAGAAGCAAAGAGAGATTTCTGGGGCAAGCAGAGAATTCCACAGTAGTTGACAACATGGCCTAAATGTCTGGGGTGCTGTAAAATCACCATTTTGCCCCTTGACCCAGGATGACTTCTTTTGGGTGATTGCTATTAACACTATGGCCAAATCAAGCTGACTAGTTAACAGAGTCTGAAGTGTAATATGCTCTTGGGAAAAGTTTAGAAAGTAGTGAGTCCAAGCAGAGAAAGGATTGGGCAGGATTTGCTTAAGAGTGACCCTACGTAGGAAGAGGCAGAGCTGACAGAATGGATCAGTAGATACTGAATCTAATTCCATGGTGGGGAGGGGGCATTGGATGTTTCTTCTTCCTCACCCACACTCCAAAAGTGTCTGAAATACTTGCAGTTCTCTGGGAATGGTCCACTTTTCTCCCTCTGGTCTTTGAGCATACTCATCCTTTTCTCACTGCCAACTCTTTCCTTATGCTCTTCTCTCATCCTGGATATCTTGTACCCGCTGTTCACCTGATTGACATTATTAAGTCTCCCTTGTTTTCCCTCTTTCCCAATCCAAGTTCAATACTTTGCCTTCACATTTCCATAGTCTAACAAATTATTATAGGGCATTGTAGTATCAAATAGATGTGCTGCCCAGCACAGTACCCATGAGCCACATGTGCTTACTGAGCACTTGAAATGTGGCTAGTCTGAAATGAGATACATTGTAAGTGTAAAATACAAGCCATTAATAATTCTGTATATTGATTACATGTTGAAATCTTATTTTGGATACACTGGGACAAATAAAATATATTGAAATTCATTACATTGGCTTCTTATTTGCTTTTCTAAAGGTGGATACTAGAAAATTTAAGATGACAAATGTGGCTCACATTATACTTCTGTTGGACCACCCTACCCTGAACCGTCAGGTCCATGAGGGCAGACGCCTTGTCTGTTTTGCTTATCATGGTACCCCGGCTGCCTGTCACAGAGGCATGCTCCTTAAATATTTCTAAATAACCAAATGAAGGAATTGATCTTGTATCTGCATGTGCACTGAACCCTGGCTAGATGCATGGAATCAACTTAAGATTTATTTTTCCATTCCCCTGGTGACTAGGTATTTAATTCACATTACTGGACTTCATGTCTTTAATTTCACTAATGACAGGGAGTTGTAGCTGTGGCTAAGTGATGTAATGTTGCTCTACTTACAGATTTATTATCTGTAAATCCTTCTCATGTCTGTTCAGAGAAACTGATGTGAAGAAGAAATAATTCACAAGCTAAGGGAAATTTAAAGCAAAAAAAAAAAAGTAAACTGGAGAGGTCAACAGGAGCCAAGACCATGTGGCTAAAAGGACTTATATTAGCATTGCACTGCCGTATTAAAACTTATTATAAACTTAAT
>NW_011491687.1:19995-20134 GCF_000754665.1 Bison bison bison | reverse complement strand
CTGCTGCTGCTAAGTCGCTTTAGTTGTGTCCGACTCTGTGCGACCCCAGAGACAGCAGCCCACCAGGCTACCCCATCCCTGGGACTCTCCAGGCAAGAACACTGGAGTGGGTTGCCATTTCCTTCTCCAATGCATGAAA
>NW_011491687.1:18134-19895 GCF_000754665.1 Bison bison bison | reverse complement strand
AAATAACATAAATTTACTGTGTTTGTGCATGCTCAGTTGCTCAGTTGTGTCTGACTCTCTGCAACCCCATGGACTGTAGCCCACCAGGCTCCTCTGTCCATGGGATTTTCCAGGCAAGAATACTGGACTGGCTTCCCATTTCCTTTTCCAGGGGATCTTCCTGATCCAGGGATCTAAACCCACATCTTCTGCATTGTCAGGTGGATTCTTTACCACTGTGCCACCTGAGAAGCCCATAAATTTATTATGTCACAATTTTGTGGGTCAGAAGCCTGGGCACAGCATGCCTGGGTTCTCTGCTCTGGGTTTCACTGCCCTGAAATAAAGGTATTCAGTCAGAGCTGCTTTTCTCACTGGAGCTCAGGGCCTCTTCTAATTTCATTCAGGTTTGTTAGAGAATTTGGTTCTTCTAGCTGTTGCTGGCTGGAGACTGCTCTCAGTTTCTAGAGCTACCCATACTTCCTTGTCATGTGGCTCCTAAAGGCAGTTCACAAGATGAATGTTTGCTTTCTTCTAAGCCAGCTGGAGCATATCTCCCTGAATTTTTTCTTATTAGCCAGAAAAACAAACAAACAACTCTGTACTTTTAAAGGGCTCATGCGATTTAGTCAGTACCATCCAGATAATCATCCTCTGTTAGGGTCAGCTGATTTGGGAATTAATTACTTCGCAAATACCTTTACAGCAGTATTTAGGTGAGCGTTTCATTGAATAACTGAGAAAAGGTGGGTACGAACCAGTGACTGGGAATTCTGGAAGCTCATTTTAGAATCGGGCTGACCACAAGGCCTCAGACCAGCTCCTCCACTGTTTCAGTGAGAATAAAATTAGGAGTACAAACTTTTGAGTCTACAGAAGAAGCCAATACCATTGGAGCTGGAGAAGGCCTACTTAGGAAGTGGACACACGACCTGTGGAAGGGACCGTGAAGTAAGGAAAAGTCAGCATTGCAAGGCATGTTGAAGATAATTGACAATAACCCTCCAGTTTTACCATTGAGGATACAGAGGCCCAGAGAGTGGAAGCCTTCTGGGAGTAGTCTTGAAGCCACCTCATGTTCCTTCTGCAGAATCTGTTGACCACTGAAGGGCCGGCAGGTGGAACATTTGAAGTCTGGTAAGACTGAAACCTCTCATCCAAACTAACTTGTTCACTTTTCCCAAGACTACCTGTATTCTGAAACACCTTACAGCCTAATAACATTTGTTTTATTTGGGTTTTAGATAAATAGGCTTGGTTTGTATTTAACAATGAAGTTCTGCTCTCATTCATATCTAACAATGAATGTACTGATTGTTAGTTATGAATTGTGTTACATTTCCTGATTTTCAGATGTGTATTCTTCTTTAAACTGATTGTTTAAGAGATGAGGAACTTGGGCAAAGAAGTGACTCTCTATTTCCCACTCATGACAAAGTACACTGATGGAATTATTTGAGAACAGACTTTAAGGGGAGGAATTTCTTTCTTTTTTTGGCCACACCATGCGGCTTGTGGGATCTTAGTTCCCGGGCCAGGGCCCCCTGCAGTGGAAGCTCAGAGTCCTAAACACTGGACCTGCCCGGGAATTCCAAGGGGAGGGATTCAGAAGCTCTGGGCCATTGATGGTCAGAAATCTTGACAGCTTTGGTCTTGACAAAAAGGTCTTGACCTTTGAGCCTGAAAAGTCCTCTGTTCAGTCCTCCCCCAAATACCCTGGCCCCCAGCCAAAGGATCTGATGAAGAACACAGAGGGAATGTAACGCCCTGGAAATTCAAAGG
>NW_011491687.1:16490-17978 GCF_000754665.1 Bison bison bison | reverse complement strand
GATGAGCAAGTATTTTTTGCAGAGGCAGAAAAAAATAAAAATTGAGTCTCTGGGGCCTGCCGTTGGCCATGATCCAAATTTAAAGGTACAGCTGCCTCCTTCATTTCTTACTTTTGGATTTTGGCTGGAGCCAGATTCAGGTCCCTGTCAAATCAGCTTATGTTATTTATTGAAAATGTTTTCTTCTCATAGTTCATATTTCCAGGGGTTCAGGCACTGAGGATAATTTTTCTACTGCAAAATAATCAATAACCTGACTGAAACTGACTTTTCCCACTCATAATAGCAGTCAATTCTCAACTCTCCTGGGGATATGTATCTAGCCGCCTGATGTTTTGGGTTACTTGCGTGACGACTTCCATTGGCTTCCAGCCTTTGGGGTCTTTATCCTCCTTATTACCACCTATACCACAGGGTCATAAGAGGATAGAAGGAACTGGCAGAAAATCAGTTTACTTTCTTTTTGTTTGAAGCTTTAAGGAAGGGACTAGTAGGAGTTAGGGTAGAAAGAAAGTATTGATTCTACTGGTCTATGGGGAATTATCTGTCACCTCTCCCTTTTTCTTCTGCCTGCCTGCCCCATCCTTGCATGTAATTGAGAACTGACTTGATGCTCAAAAAAATCCTTTGGATTTGCACTATTAAATGGTGTCCACTGTGCCAACCCAGATAGTAAATGTGATAAGCAGGGAAAAGACAAGAAAAGGAAAAACAACACTGAAAAACCTCCAGGTGATCAGTATAGGTGGTTCTATCTAATTAATAACTTAGAGCCAAATCAAAATGGAAAGCTTTTCTCCACCAACCAATGGTAAAGTAGAATATTCATAAATTTCTCCATTCACACAGATATGAATGAATTTTACATTAATGTTTTTTAATTAATAATTTTATAATAATCTCTATTGTGAAACTGCCCAGACCTCAGATTTCCCAATCCCAAACTGAGTAGAGATAGAAGTGCAGAGTCTCAGTCATATGCTAGTGAATGAATCTTTCATTCCACCACAATCCTCCTGCCCCCTCTTGGTGTCTCCTTGCAAATATGGAATATAAAGAGAATAAGAGCTACTGAAAAGTCAAGATCATTGAATATACCTGCTCCAAGGCTTCCCAGGTGGCACTAATATTAAAGCACTCACCTACCAATGCAGGAGACATAAGAGATGCAGGTTCAATCCCTGGTTCAGGAAGATCCCCTGTAGGAGGGCATGGCAACCCACTCCAGTATTCTTGCCTTGAGAATCCCATGGACAGAGGTGCCTAGAGGGCTATGGTCCATAGTGTCACAAATAGTCAGACACGACTGAAGTGACTTAGCGCATTCAGCATGCTCCAAGCACTAAGGCTACTATATATGTTATGCTTGCGACCATTTTTCATGCATATAGGATGATTAACAAAGAGTCCCCCATAAGGACACTGGGAGACAAGGACCATGGAGTCAAAAGAATAATTTTCTTATTTTAAAGAACTACTTACTAGCTG
>NW_011491687.1:16220-16389 GCF_000754665.1 Bison bison bison | reverse complement strand
CAGGCTACCCCATCCCTGGGACTCTCCAGGCAAGAACACTGGAGTGGGTTGCCATTTCCTTCTCCAATGCATGAAAGTAAACAGTACTTTCACAGTAAAAAGTGAAGTCGCTCAGTCGTGTCTGACCCTCAGAGACCCCATGGACTGCAGCCTACCAGGCTCCTCGGTT
>NW_011491687.1:10868-16120 GCF_000754665.1 Bison bison bison | reverse complement strand
TTGGTAGGATTTGCCAGGCAAGAGTACTGGAGTGGGTTGCCATTGCCTTCTCTGATGGCCCTAAGGGGTGTGGATTTAAGCAGCTGGAGAGCTTGATAAATAGGGCTTAGGTGTCAGGAAAGAATCTGCCTGCCAATGCCAGAGATGCAGGTTTGATCCCTGCATCAGGTAGGTCCCCTGGAGAAGGAAATGGCAACCCGCTCCACTATTCTCACCTGAAGAATCCCATGGACAGAGGAGACTGGTGGGCTACAGTCCAGTCCATGGGGTCGCAAAGAGTCAGACACGACTTAGCAACTAAACAACAACAGCGAGTACATTTTGGAGTAGATAGAAGTTCAAGGAGATAGGGAAGATACTGTTTATACTTTAAGAATCAGATGTTCTAAGCCACACTCACATTTACATTTATCCCAATCCTCTGTCATATTTGATGGTGAATAGGAATACTTTCCTAGGACTCAGATACTCCATTAAACTCTTAAAGTACAGGCAGAGAAGAAAGAGCTGGTTACAGTGAAAAGCTGATTTTTTTTCATGGGTGTATGAGGAAAGATCAAAAGTCCTAGTTAATATGTCCTCTAGCCAGCACATTAGGAAGTTCCCAAGAATACAAACTTTATGAGAGAGAGGGGATTTTTGTGAGGTTTTCTCATTGCCATATCGCTAGTGCCTAGAGAAATATCTGGCACATATTTAGAACTCAATATATGTGTTGAATGGATGGAATAAGTACGCTCTCATTTATCATTCAAGATAGGACATTGTAACCAATACCCATATATTGTTTTGTATTGTAACTGTCATGGAGTAGGGGTGTGGAATCTAGAAAAGGCATGGGGATGAGAAAGAGTTTATAGTAGTCTTGAAATTATAATCACAAAAAAGAAAATTAGGTTGGTAAGGCTTTCTAACTTGCCTCAAATCTTCAGGGAAAGAAAGTGTATTGCCATGGGATTTACTGCAAGTAAATATTTCACTGGAGCAACATTAAATATGAAATTTACCAGCAGCATGACTAGCATTTTCTACCAGTTGTCTAGCCTGATTTTGGCACAGTGAAGTCCTCCATGAAACCCATCCTTGGGGGTTGAGAAAGATTAGTTACAAACAGGACTTAGATACTTTAAAATTCTTTACTGTCTCCTTTCTTCTTGGCTTTGTCTTTGCAGTTCTCCTACCTGCCACTGAAATCTGTTCCTAACCTCCAGCCTCTGGTGGGTCTCTCGCAATCCTTGGCAGATCCTTCTGACAAAGATCCTGATTCTGTGACATGCAGCAGTATTGGTATTAGAACAGCCAGATCCTGGCAAGGAGGTCCTAGGATCCTGTGAAAAAGTCTAAAACGTTTCCTGTTAGACAGAAGCTGTTTGGTTTCTTTCGGTTCCTCTACTATTCTGACTCTTTCCTTGAACTTGCCTTGCCATCTAGCTTCTGGAGTCTTCTACTGATTACTCTCCTGACTCCAATCTGTTATTTTCTTCTGACCTTCAATTTCCTTAAAACTTCCTGGAACTGGACAATTTTCTTGATGTGTTCCTATATTTTGGTTCTGTAATCTACCTTTGCCTACAGCTATAGTTCCATGTTTTCCTATAGTGCATGGCTCCTTTGCCTGATATCCCTTGATGCTCCAAACCCTGCCTAAGCTCCAACAGAGGGGAAAATGCAAGGTAGGACCAGTCCAAATAAAAGACAATTTGCCAAGGGGGTGAGGGCAGGTTCAACTAGTAATCTTTCCTCTATTTATAGAGCCAGGGACATGGTTTCCTCAGTCTCTTTATAGATTTCTCTATAGAAATCTCTTCCATAGGAACTCTAGTTTTGGAAACTTCATTCAGTCTAGAAATTTTTAAAAATAAGCCCTACTTTCTTGGAGGTGCTGATCTATCTCTGAGCAGAAAGAGAGAAAATGGATGAATCCCCAAGTTTTCTTGTTCCTGACAAAGAGGTAAAAGTTTACCCCATCCCTGCTGTGATGGCTAATTTTGTATCAACTTGACTGGATCATGGATGCCCAGATATTTGATCAAATATTATTCTGAATGTGTCTGTAAGAGTATTTTTGAATGAGATAAACATTTGATTTGGTAAGCTGAGTAAAGATCACCCTCCGTAATGTGAGTGGCCCTCATCCAATCAGTTGAATGCCTGAACAGAATAAAAAGGCTGACCCATCCCTGAGTAAGAGTGAACTGCCCCCTGCCCAACTACCTGAGCTGGACATAGGTCTTTAGACTTAAACGGAAACATTGGCTCTTCTTGTGTCTTAAGACTGCCCAGTTTTTGGACCAGAACTTATATCATTGGCTCTTCTGGTTCTCAGGCCTTTGGACTTAGATTGGGGGCTCTCCTAGGTTTCCAGTTTGCTGACTCACCCTGCAGGTCTGGGAATTTGTCAGCTTCTATAATTATGTGAGCCAGTCCCTCATAATCAGTCTGTCTGTTTGTCTCTCTTGCTTTCTCTCCCTCTCTCTCTAGACATACATACCCCACCCTATTATCTTATGGTCTTTTCCCTGTGGAGAACCTGACTAATACACCTGCCCTTCCAAACTGGCTATTCCATGAAGAGCAAGAGAAAAGATGGAGGCAAATTTCAAGCAGTCTTATTATACTTGAGAAAATATTCAAATTATGGTGACTTGGGAGAAAGGACGCCTTATTAAGAATTAAGAGACTGAAGTTGTAATCCTGATTCAATGATTTATTTGCAGCATGACTTTCAGTGAGTCATCTCCCCTGTATTACTCCCATTTTATAGTGAGATAAACTGTTGTAATGAACATACACCCTATACCTGCTGTGATGGCTACTTTTGTGTTAGCCATAGGTAGTTGTAATGAATGCTCACCTCATACCTATGGCTACGGTTATGCCATAAAATGTCAAGCAACTTAATCATTGTTAATGAGCAACAATATCAACTCCCAACATTTTTTTTACTTGTAACAGAACAATTTATTATAATCTTCTCTGATGCTAATTATACCGAAGGCAACATGAACTCCTTGCTTTCTTTGTGTCCTTTAAGTAAATATAGAGATACAGTATCTCCTGGGAAGAATGGTTTTTGTGATCATGAAAACCCAACAAAATTATCGGCAGGAAATGGATACAAGATATAATGAAAAAAAAGTTTAGCCACACATAATCAAAAAGCCCTGTAAATTATGGCATATCAGTATATAGGATAAGATTTGGATATGTTATTTCCAAGCTTGCTGTTGGATATAAAAGCCAAGAGTTAGCTGATCATGCCAACTGTTGAAACTAAAGCTCATCAGGGCTCATATCAAAGCTGAATCCTCCAGTGCTGACACCACTATGAAAGGGTCAATAGGAAAAGATTTTGTCAGAATAGGAGTAAAGTTTTGTGGGTAGGAGATATAGATCCACAAGGAGTACCTGAGAAAACATTCTTGATGCATCCATGTCCCGGCACCTCTACTCAGACTGTACCTCTGCCAGGATACCCTCCTCCTTCCAACCCATGAAACCTTCCCCACAGGCCATAACCCAGTTTAAGTCCAACCTCCCCTAGGAAGCAGTCCTGGTGATTGCACCCACCCATATCAATTGTCTTCAGCTGTTGTCTGGCATTTGGCAGCAGCAGTAATACCACAAGGCAAAATGTATTCTCCTCTCATCAACACTTTGTGACTTGGCAAAACATTTGGAGCAAAACTTTGGATGGATTGCTGGACATATCCAAACCTCTATTTCTTCATCTTTGAAATGAAAAATTTGGATCTGAGGTGTGGTTTTCAGTCTTTCTTTTAGTTATGAAACCCCTAACTCCAATATTTGGGTGAACATAGAGCCTATTATGGAGAAGGCAATGGCACCCCACTCCAGTACTCTTGCCTAGAAAATCCCATGAATGGAGGAGCCTGGTAGGCTGCAGTCAATGGGGTCGCTAACAGTTGTACATGACTGAGTGACTTCACTTTCATTTTTCACTTTCATGCATTGGAGAAGGAAATGGCAACCCACTCCAGTGTTCTTGCCTGCAGAATCCCAGGGGTGGGGGAGCCTGGTGGGCTGTGGTCTCTGGGGTCGCACAGAGTCGGACACGACTGAAGCGACTTAGCAGCAGCAGGAGCAGAGCCTATTATACAGAGTGAAATAAGTCAGAAAGAGAAAGACAAATACCATATATTAATGCATGTATATGGAATCTAGACCCACTCCAGTGTTCTTGCCTGGAGAATCCCAGGGACGGGGGAGCCTGGTGGCTTCCGTCTATGGGGTCACACAGAGTTGGACACGACTGAAGTGACTTAGCATAGCATAGCATAGCACGGAATCTAGAAAAATGGTACCAAGGATCCTATGCACAGGGCAGCAAAGAAGATGCCACTAGAAAGAACACACTTTTGGACTCAATGGGAGAAGGTGAGGGTAGGGTGATTTGCGAGAATAACATTAAAACATATACATTACCATATGTAAAACAGATAGCCAGTGGGAGTTTGATGTGTAAATCAGGACACCCAAGGTCGGTGCTCTGTGACAACCTGGAGGGACGGGGTGGAGAAGAAGGTAGGAGGGGTTTCAGGAGGGAGGGGACATGTGTATACCTATGGCCGATTTATACTGCGATATGGCAAAAACCATCATAATACTGTAATTATCCTCCAACGAAAGTAAATAAATAAAAAAAAATACAAAATACGAAGAAGGGAGTTTCAAAAAAAATAAGGCTGTGCAAAAAAAAACAAAAAACATTTCCCTAGGGCCCTTCTTAATGTCAGTTTAAGGCCCTTCTATGAAGCCCTTGAAAGGTCTATGAAAGTGTGAAAAACATTGGATTGGAAAAGAACCTTTTCAGCCTCTGTAGTCTGTGCTTCTGTGTGTACATGTGGAGTGTTGGCTGGATTTCAAGCACCTTGAGGGCAGTGATCACATATGACACTGGGTCTCTAGATTTCATATTGTCTGTGGAGAGAAGGTGCTACATTATGACACGTAGGCCAGGAGGAACATGAGTGCCCCTGGAGGCATTGAGCTTTCTGTTCAAAGTATGAAGAAGTTTTTGCTTCTTTATTGGACTAGGGAGACGGACTCACCAAGTTACCACATCCTGTCCTTAGCCTGGAGACTTTGAATTTGCCGTTTAAATAACGTTCCCTAAGTTTTGGCCTCTTAGAAGCTCTACCCATGGTAGTATTGGTAGATGGCTTGATTTATTAGGTAAAGACAGTTCAAGTCTCCTTGAAATCACATCTAACGGACTTATTAATAATTTG
>NW_011491687.1:5935-10768 GCF_000754665.1 Bison bison bison | reverse complement strand
GTCGCCTCAGTCGTGTCTGACTCTGTGCGACCCTATGGACAGCAGCCCACCAGGCTCCTCTGTCCACAGGATTCTCTAGGCAAGAATACTGGAGTGGGTTGCCATTTCCTTCTCCAGAGACATGTGCCACACACATACATATTTGTGAAGTTTTGTAAGTCCTGTTATGTTTCATCTTTCAAAGTACAGGGATCAAAGCTTAAGTAAGTAGCTTTGAAAATAGGAGAAAATGCCCTCAGCCCTGAAAGTAGACTGTGTTGATATTTCAAACCAAATAACAAAATTCTCTTTTTTATGTCCAATTTTATGATTACTTAAAAATACTCCATACCAAAGAATTCATCATCATATCTCTGAATCTAAGTTGATTCATTACATCAACATATGACTATTATATACCCATGTTATTTGCATACTCTATTTATTCTATGCATATAAAATCACAGAGGCTTACTTTCACAGAGAATAAACCTTAGAAAATGTCAGCAAGGAATTATATAGGATCTCCATCCTAGGTGCTGGGCTTAAGTCATTCTAACATTAAACAAGCTAGCTGACCTCTTGAAATCTCTCAAATAGCCACATGGCCATGACTCTTCTTACTAGCAAAGGCTGTGACTTGTACTGCAGCTTTAGTGATTAATTTCATGTGAATTTAAAACTGGAAGGGAAACTTGAGCCCACACTACTCATATGGAAACAGGCGCAGAAAGATGGTGTGCTGGTTAGCAGAAAAGCTAGGGCTAAACTCAATGCTTCTAACTTTTAATTTGTTGTGTTTTCCACTGACAAAAGCCTCTTGTTTTTCAACTTTTAAATTGAACCAAATTGATAGCAACCTATGTAACATGATGGACAGGGAGGTCTGGCGTGCTGCGATTCATGGGGTCACAAAGAGTCAGACACAAGTGAGCAACTGAACTGAACTGAATGTAACATGATGTAAGGGACCCTTAAGTGGTAATTTGAATGAAAAGAAAGGTAGAGATAATGATTTATTTTTATGACAGCTTCATCTTTAAGAGGAGTCTCTGTGAAATAAGGTACACTTTTATGTGATAGGAAGAGGGACGGGATGAACATTTATGGGTTATTGACCATGTGCTTGGCATAGTGCAAGCACTTTACATGTTTTATCTTGCACAATACATGTTAACAACCCTACAAGGTAAATATTATTCATTATAAATGAGAATTCCAAGTCTCAGAGAAGGAAAGTGACTTGCCTAAGGTCCATAGCTAGTGAGTAGGAGATGCTGGAATTGAATCAACATCTGTATGGATCTATACCCACATTCTTGTTAGTCACTATAGCATTCTAAATCCTAGAGCCTCCTGACATGGATAAGAAAGCGATTACTCTTCTTTCATTGTCATTCATCCATTAGCTGAGCTTCCTTCTTGCTCATGGGATGTGGATACCTTTGGTTTCTTATGGAGACAATAGAAAAGGCAAGGATTCTAGGATGAAATTGTTCAGCATCCTCCTTCTGTCATACTGCTGACCTTTCCTCGAGGAATCTGCTTTTATCCTTCCTCATTCAGGTTGTTTTACCAGGTTAAAAAGCAATGCTTTGGATACTTGCCTTCATCACTTGGTATAACTGTTTTGGTATTTTTTGTAATTGAAGTTTTGGGGGTTATTATCCTTTTTCATCAACCAGCTCTACTTATTTTTGGAGGGGAGTCAAGTGGGAGGGAGAAGTCATCTGTAATTTGACTGAAGAAGAATAACTACCATGGTGTGTCAGCACAAGTAGATTTTGTATCTATCTCACTTTATCTTCACAAAAATCTTTCACATTTAAGAGAAGGGAAAACTGAGGTTTGAAATGGCTGAGTAAATAACATGCAGTCACAGGACTATTAAGGGACAGAGTTGGAATTTGAACTCAGGTGTAGTTTAAGATTCAAGGTCTATTCTACTATAATACTCAAATGTCATTTAAAACACAGTTATCACCTTCTACAAGTATCTAGGCAAGCTGAGAAATCTTGGTCTTGCTCAATTATCTTTCAGGCCTGGCTCCCTGTATCTGAAGATTTCCCTACTGTAGAATGAATGCTTCCCTGGTGGCTCAACTGGTAAAGAACCTGCATGCTAATGAAAGAGATGCAAGAGACATGTGTTCGATCCCTGGGTTGGGAAGACCCCTGGAGAAGGAAATGGCAATCCACTCCAGAATTCTTGCCTGGGAAATTCCATGGACAGCGGAACCTGGTAGGCTACAGTCCATGGGGTTGCAAAAAGTTGGATACGACTGAGTGCTCATGTATACACACACAGAAATAACGCTATCTGCCATCTTCTTTTTGGAAAGAAAAAAGTGCAGAAAGCATATCTCCCTGAGACATGGATTGGAAGGATTATTTCCTATTTCTTCCCCTTGTCTTGAATGAAAGGTCTAGATATATCTCTCCTATTCCTAGTCAAGTCAAGGACAGGCAATTGGGAATGTCATCTTGGCTACGAAAGTTGGACAGTGTTTTTATTGTCATTCTAACTTCGAGCATTTCCTCTAACCTCCTGTTTCCAATTTCTGCACCTGCTAATTGGCTAATTTTCTTTTCAGTTTGAAGTTTGTTTATTCTCAATTATGTTAATAGAGGTAAAATATTTAGAAGATTAACATTTAAAACGTGTACTGGGCACCAGCAAAGTTAAAAATTTTTTTTGAGGTAAAATTCTCATAACATAAAATCAATTATTTTAAAGTCAGTAATTCAGTGGCATTTAACACATCCTCAAGGTTGGACAACTAACAGTTCTACCTACTTCTGAAACTTTCCATCACTACAGAATAAAACCCCTAATCCATGAAGCAATTTCTCATTTGCACACCCACCTCAGCCCCTGGAAAACAGCAATATGTATTCTGTTTCAGTGGATTATGTATTCTGAATATTTCATACAAATAGAATCATAAAATATGCGACCTTAATTTGCCTGGCTTCTTTCACTAGCATACTGTTTTCAAGGTTCATCCATACTGTAGTATTTTATTATTAATAGTACTTCATTGCTTTTCTATGGACAAGTGATATTCCAATGTATGTATATCACATGATTTCTTTATTCATAAAATCTGTTGATGGACATTTGGACTGTTAACACCTTCTGACTGTTGTAAATAGTACTGTCATGAACATGTGTATACATATACTTACTTTGGGACCTGTTTTCAATTATTTTAGGTATATATGTAAGAATGGAATGTAGGTTTCTATTGCATTCGATTCTCTTAACAAACCACCAAACTAACAGCTGAACCATTTTACATTCTCATCAGCAATATACAAGAGTTCCAGTTTCTCCATGTTTGCCAACACTTGTGATTCTCCTTTTTATATTATGAGATATTCTAGTGGCTGTGAAGTCCTTTATTGTGATTTTGAATTTCATTTCTCTAATGACTTAATGTTAAGTATCTTTTCATATGCTTGTTGTATATTTGTTTATCTTCTTTGGAGAAATGTATATATTCAAGTCCTTTGCTCATTTTTAATTGGATTTTTATCTTTCTGTTGTTGACTTGAAATAGTTCTTTATATATTCTGGATACAAATCCTTATTTGATGTATGATTTGCAAATACTTTCTCTAATTTTGTGGGTTATCTTGTCAATTTTTAAAATAATGACCTTTGACTACAAGTCTTTAACTTTAATGAAATTTAATTTATCCATATTTTTCTTTTGTTGCTTATATGTTTGTATCATATCCATGAAATCATTTGAAAATCAAGGTCATGAAGATCTACTGATATTATATATGAATTTTTATAATTTAAGCTCTTTTTAATTTTTCTTAAATTTCTTTTTAGCTGTGCTGGGTCTTCATTGCTGTGTGCAGGCTTTCTCTTATTGTGGTGAGTAAGGGCTACTCTTTGTTATGGTGTGAAGGCTTCTCATCACGGTGGCTTCTCTTGTTGCAGACCATGGGCTCTAGAGCACAGGCTCAGTAGTTGTGGCACATGGGCTTAGTTGCTCCGTGGCATGTGGGATCTTTCCGGACCAGGGATTGAACTCGTGTCTCCTGCATTGGCAGGCGGGTTCTTTACCACTAGCGCCACCTGGGAAGCCCTATGGATATGCTGCAACTACAGAAGCAGCATATCCCTCTTGCCCTAGAGCCCATGGTCTGCAATAAGAGAAGCCACCACAATGAGAAACCCGCACACCACAATTAGAGAGTAGATTCCACTCACTGCAACTGGAGAAAAGCCTGTGCAACAATGAAGGAAGACTCAGCACAGCCAAAAAATAATCAAGTAAATATCCATGAAGTAGTACAATATTCTTTTAATTTGCATTCTTGCATTTTTATTGAAGTATAGTTGATTTACAATGTTATTAGTTTCAGGTGTCCAACGCAGTAGTTCAATATTTTCATAGATTATATTCTATTTAAAGCTATTATATAATATTAGATGTAGTCCTTGTGCTGTACATGACACCTTTGTATCTTATTTATATTTATTAGTTTGTACCTCATAATCCCCTTCCCCTACCACCCTCTTCTTGCCACTCTCTCCACTGGAAACCACTAGTTTATTCTCTGTATCTATGAATCTGTTTCTGTTTTGTTATATTCATTCGTTTTATTTTTTAGATTTCACATGTAAGTGAAACACAGTATTTGTCATTCTCTAACTTACTGTGTGTGAAATGTACATACATGTCGGAAATGGCAGAGTTTCATTATTTATGGCTGAATAATGTTCCATTGTGTGTATATGTGTAGGTATAAATGAATGTATTATATGTCAGTCACATTTTCTTTATTCATTCACCTATTGATAGATACTTAGGTTGCTGCCATATCTTAGCTATT
>NW_011491687.1:3856-5835 GCF_000754665.1 Bison bison bison | reverse complement strand
CAGGCATCATTCCTTCCAAAGAAATCCCAGGGCTGATCTCCTTTAGAATGGACTGGTTGGATCTCCTTGCAGTCCAAGGGACTCTCAAGAGTCTTCTCCAACACCACAGTTCAAAAGCATCAATTCTTTGGCTATTTATTATATTTTATTTTTGATAATCAAGTGAAGTTGCTCTGTCATGTCCTACTCTTTGCGACCCCATGGACTATAGCCTGCCATGCTCCTCCATCCATGGGATTTTACAGGCAAGAATACTGGAGTGGGTTGCCATTTCCTTCTCCAGGTGATCTTCCCAACCCAGGGATCAAATCCGGGTCTCCTGCACCGCAGGCGTACTCTTTACCATCTGAGCCACCAAGGAAGTGCCATTTTTGATAACAGCCATTCTGAAAGTTGTGAGGTAATATCTCATCATGGTTTTCATTTGCCTTTCCCTGATGATCAGTGATGTTGAGCATCATTTCATGTGCCTGTTGGCTATCCATATATCTTCTTAGGAAAAAAAAAAAAAGTCTATTCAGGTCTTTTGTCCAGTTTTTAATTGGGTTGTTTGTCTTTATTGATAGATTTATATGTACTCTATAATTTTGGCTATTAACCCCTTATCAGATATCATTGGGAAATAGCTTCTCTTGTTCACTAGGTTGTCTTTTATTTTGTTGATCATTTTCTTCACTGTGCAAAGCTTTTAAGTCTAAATTAGGTCCCATTTATTTATTTTTGCTTCAGTTTCCCTTACCTGAGGCAATACATTCAAAAAATATTGATAAGATTTAAGTCAAACAGTGTATTGACTATGTTTTCATGAACATATAGGTCTTTGATGTATTTTGAGTTTATTTTTGTATATGGTATGAGAAAATGTCCTAATTTCCTTTTATTTCATATAGCTGTCCATGTGTCTCAACACACATTTTGAAGAGACTGTCTTTTTCCCAACTGTATATTCTTGTACTTTTGTCACAGATTAATTGATAATATGTAAGAGGGTTATTTCTAGGCTCTGTATTTTGTTTCCTTGACCTATGTGTCAGTTTCTGTGCCAGTTCTACACTGTTTTGATTACTGAAGCTTTGTAGTATAGTTTGAAGTCAGGGCGCATGATGTCTCCAGCTTTGTTCTTTTTTTTTTTTTCCTCACGATTGCTTTGGCTACTCTCAGTCTTCAGTGATTTCATACAAATTTTAGGATTATTTGTTCTATTTCTGTGAAAAATGTTATGGATACTTTGATAGGGATTACATTAACTTTGTATATTGCTGCTGCTGCTGCTAACTTGCTTCAGTCTTTGAATAGTATTAACAATATTAATTCTTCCAATCAATAAATGTGGGATATCTCTCCATTTATTATGGATCATCTTCCATTTGCCTCATCAGTATCTTTTAGTTTTTGAAGTATAGGTCTTTCACCTCATCAGTTAATTCCAAAGTATTTTATTCTTTTTGACAGGACTGCAAACTGGACTCTTTACTTTCATTCTCTTTCTGATAGTTAAATATTAGTGTATAGAAAGCAGCAGATTTCTGCATAACCTTGTATCCTGCAACATTACTGAATTCATTTATTCTAATAGTTTATTTGGATACTATTAGTATCATGTCATCTGCAAATAGTGACACTTTTACTTTCCCCCTCTAATTAAGATATTTTTTATCTTTTATTTCTTGTCTGATTGCTTCTGCTGCTGCTAAGTCACTTCAGTCGTGTCCGACTCTGTGCGACCCCATAGATGGCAGCCCACCTGGCTCCCCCGTCCCTGGGATTCTCCAGGCAAGAACACTGGAGTGGGTTGCCATTTCCTTCTCCAATGCATGAAAGTGAAAAGTGAAAGTGAAGTCGCTCGGTTGTGTCCAACTCTTTGCGACCCCACGGACTGCATCCAACCAGGCTCCTCTGCCCATGGGATTTTCCAGGCAAGAGTACTTGAGTGGGGTGCCATTGCCTTCTCTGGCCTTATATCTTAGGTGCTCCTATAT